>NW_027038833.1:0-39646 GCF_034236695.1 Oncorhynchus nerka
TCCTTGCCTGTGCTCTCATTGTGTTGTGATTGACACTGTTCTGTCAGACCCCCTGAGGAAAAGCAATAGGAATAGAACAGCCTTATATAGTCCCTTCAAGATCTATAGGTGTGGGTGGTACATTGCCATTTGCTCATCCAACTGACGGAGCACAATGAAAATACACACAATATCGTACATTTTGCGCAAAATGTACAACAAAAAAATCACATTTGGCCCCCAGTGTCCCCTCCAAAAATGTGATGCATGATGCCTCATTTGTGTAGCTCTAGGTCATTAGTTAGTCAATGAATGGACAACAAATTCAAAACAAAATCAAAATAACTCTAAAGAAGGATATTACACTTTTCACCTTAACTTGCATTCTCTCCAGCATACCGACAACTCAACATGCATCTCAGTGCACTAGGGATTAGGGAACATAACTGGCACTATCACTATGAATTCCCAGATTTTTGAGTGAGTGACACATAAATCAAGTTCAAAGATACCAATCAAAATTCCTCCCATGTTACTCTGCATAGACAGTCATCAGATTATACATACAGTGGGAAGAACAAGTATTTGATACACTGCCGATTTTGCAGGTTTTCCTACTTACAAAGCATGTAAAAAAAAAGTATTTAGTCAGCCACCAGTTGTGCAAGTTCTCCCACTTAAAAGATTAGAGAGGCCTGTAATTTTCATCATAGGTACACTTGAACTATAACAGACAAAATGAGAAAAAGAAAATCCAGAAAATCACATTGTAGGATTTTTAATGAATTTATTTGCAAATTATGGTGAAAAAAAAAAACCTATAATCTTATCTATAATCTTTTAAGTGGGAGAACTTGCACAACTGGTGGCTGACTAAATACTTTTTTTTGCCTCACTGTATACATATGAGATGAGTAATGTAGGGTATGTAAACATTATATTAAGTGGCATTGTTTAAAGTGGCTAGTGATACATTTTTGACATCAATGTCCATCATTAAAGTGGCTGGAGTTGAGTCAGTATGTTGGCAGCAGCCACTCAATGTTAGTTTAGCAGTCTGATGGCCTTGAGATAGAAGCTGTTTTTCAGTCTCTCGGTCCCAGCTTTGATGCACCTGTACTGACCTCGCCTTCTGGATGATAGCAGGGTGAACAGGCAGTGGCTCGGGTGGTTATTGTCCTTGATGATCTTTATGGCCTTTCTGTGACATCGGGTGGTGTAGGTGTCCTGGAGGGCAGGTAGTTTGCCCCCAGTGATGCGTTGTGCAGACCTCGCTACCCTCTGGAGAGCCTTACGGGTGTGGGCGGAGCAGTTGCCGTACCAGGCGATGATACAGCCCGACAGGATGCTCTCGATTGTGCATCTGTAGCAGTTTGTGAGTGCTTCTGGTGACAAGCCGAATTTCTTCAGCCTCCTGAGGTTGAAGAGGTGCTGCTGCGCCTTCTTCACAATGCTGTCTGTGTGGGTGGACCAATTCAGTTTGTCCGTGATGTGTACGCCGAGGAACTTAAAACTTACTACCCTCTCCACTACTGTCCCATCGATGTGGATAGGGGGGTGCTCCCTCTGCTGTTTCCACGATCATCTCCTTTGTTTTGTTGACGTTGAGTGTGAGGTTATTTTCCGGACACCACACTCCGAGGGCCCTCACCTCCTCCCTGTAGGCCGTCTCTTCGTTGTTGGTAATCAAGCCTACCACTGTAGTGTCGTCCGCAAACTTGATGATTGAGTTGGAGGCGTGCATGGCCACGCAGTTGTGGGTGAACAGGGAGTACAGGAGAGGGTTCAGAACGCACCCTTGTGGGGCCCCAGTGTTGAGGATCAGCGGGGTGATGTTGTTACCTACCCTCACCACCTGGGGGCGGCCCGTCAGGAAGTCCAGTATTCAGTTGCACAGGGTGGGGTCGAGACCCAGGGTCAGGAGCTTGATGACGAGTTTGGAGGGTACTATGGTGTTAAATGCTGAGCTGTAGTCGATGAACAGCATTCTCACATAGGTATTCCTCTTGTCCAGACGGGTTAGGGCAGTGTGCAGTGTGGTTGCGATTGTGTTGTCTGTGGACCTATTGGGGCGGTAGGCAAATTGGAGTGGGTTTGGGGTGTCAGGTAGGGTGGAGGTGATATGGTCCTTGACTAGTCTCTCAAAGCACTTCCTGATGACGGAAGTGAGAGCTACGGGGTGGTAGTCGTTTAGCTCAGTTACCTTAGCTTTCTTGGGAACAGGAACAATGGTGGCCCTCTTGAAGCATGTGGGAACAGCAGACTGGGATAAGGATTGATTGAATATGTCCGTAAACACGCCAGCCAGCTGGTCTGCGCGTGCTCTGAGGACGCGGCTGGGGATGCCGTCTGGGCCTGCAGCCTTTCCAGGGTTAACACGTTTAAAAGTTTTACTCAGGTCGGCTGCAGTGAAGGAGAGTCGGCAGGTTTTGGTAGCGCGCCATGTCAGTGGCACTGTATTGTCCTCAAAGCGAGCAAAGAAGTTATTTAGTCTGTCTGGGAGCAAGACATCCTGGTCCGCGACGGGGCTGGTTTTCTTTTTGTAATCCATGATTGACTGTAGACCCTGCCACATACCTCTTGTGTCTGAGCCGTTGAATTGCGACTCCACTTTGTCTCTATACTGACGCTTAGCTTGTTTGATTGCCTTGGAGGGAATAGCTACAGGTCATGTTTCCGGTCACCTTGCCCTGGTTAAAAGCAGTGGTTCACGCTTTCAGTTTCGCGCGAATGCTGCCATCAATCCACGGTTTCTGGTTAGAGAATGTTTTAATCGTTGCTGTGGGTATAACATCGCCAATGCACTTTCTAATGAACTCGCTCACTGAATCAGCATATTTGTCAATGTTGTTTTTGGACACAATGCGGAACATATCCCAATCCACGTGATCGAAGCTGTCTTGAAGCGTAAATAGTGACCTTTAACGCCTCATGGCCCTGAACTTTTCACCCAGCTTCCTCCCACTCTGTTACAAGGTCTTGTAGAACCAGGTAACTTGATTTACTCTACAGCTGTGATACAAGATATCATGTTGGTTCTGATATGAGACAACATGTTGATTTCTACAATATTTATAAATGGTAGAAGTTATAATGCTGATCTGCCTGTCAGCTATACAGGATACAGGATAACTGATCCCCTAATTATGATCAAATTAATACATTTATCATCATGGTTTCCTATGTCGTCTCTAGGCCTCAGCAGTTTTAACATCAGCTAAACACAACCAGAGCCCCTTCAGATGTAGGCCTACTACAATATGCCTCAGTGCTGAGTAAAGTCACTCAAGTCAATATCTCATTGGATACAAATACACTTCTCTGTACAGTTGAGCAATTTAATCATTTCAATTCAAACAGGTGCTCTTGTCTGTAAAGAGTACAAATACCCTGCTTACCTGATGCCTGAGTTTACGCAGTACTGAACACTTCACTACTTCCCTCTAGTGGTCCACTAGCAAACGAGCAGGAAGTAGACTGTGTGTGGCCACTACTATGAAACTTCTGTGTTATCACTCCTATAGACATCTTCACATGCACCCAGGTGGGCCAACAGTTAATTACTGTTTGAAAGCAGAACATTAAACTCCACTGACTTTTCAGACTGCTTTCATAAACATTGTGTGTGTGATTGAGATCACAAAGCTATGTAAGATATACAGTAGTGCGTCCAGCTTCAAATGGCTTCCACCGGGATACATATCGGCTAAGATTAAAATACAACATATCACATTTAGGGTATCGGAACTATGGAACATTGGAACATGGTGTTCCGTTTCGATTGGACTCATGAGGGTTAAGATCCAAGTTAATTGGAGCGGCTAGGTGTTGACATGACGTCTTGTGCCAGAGTGATTGGCTGGCTGAACTGTGGTATGTCCTAAATAGTACTCTATTCCCTATGTAATGCACCACTTCTGACCTCTGGTCAAATGTAGTGCACTATATATAGGCTATATTGGAGTACTGTTTACCCCTCTCAGGTAGCATGATGCCAAGTCCTGTTCTCGCTCCTTACCCCCCAGCCAGCCGATAGGGTTGTTTTGATGTTTGACAGCCTGGGGTCTGGTCACTGTGGAAACTGGGCTTGGATTTGTAAGACTGTCCTGGGCTGCTGAATCTATGACATCATCTCTTCGTTATTCACACCCAGTGTTGACTCCCAAGGACAGAAGGAGAAACAGGAAGAAGACGTGACCCCGTGGAAGGACAGCTGAACAACACCCAGACACCCCACCTCACTCAGGGTCACGTTTATGTTTGTGACCACACCCATTCTGCAGTGCCATGAACCAATCAACTACCGCATGCTATCACATACCGGTGATACTAGCATGCTGTCATGTCCATGAATGGTGATTGGTAAATGTGTTTTCTCCTGTTGTTAAAAAGTATTTGCCCACTCATGTAATGTTGAACACATATCAGAATTTTAACAGCACCATAGGCCCATTCCAGAAGTTAGCCTTAGCAAAGACCTAGGATTAGCTTACTCTCTACACATTTTTTGTATATATATTTTTATACTTCAAGGGGTCTTAAAATAAAAAATCAAATAGCAAAATGATCCTTGAAATGACCTTCTTAAAACAATTCCATATAGCTTAGTAGAACATAGACAGGGTTTAGACTCTTATGGGTTAAACAAAACTTGGTTGAAACATGAGTCTTTCATTAATGATAGGCCTAATTGATAAGTTATATCATTGAGAGGGCTTCCCAATACTCACGGGGCTTTTGTTTAGCCTAACATATTCATCTCCTACAGCTACATGCATTCCACATGTGTTGATAGCCTATTCTGTCTTAATCCCAATAATCAATCGATTAAAAAAATCTGCGAGCCAATCCCCCCCTCTACTTATTATAAGCGCACACTGAGATAACAGTAAAGCAGGTAGGGCAGGTAAAGCAGGTAGGGCAGGTAAAGCAGGTAGGGCAGGTAAAGCAGGTAAAGCAGGTAGGGCAGGTAAAGCAGGTAGGGCAGGTAAAGCAGGTAGGGCAGGTAAAGCAAGTAGGGCAGGTAAAGCAGGTAAAGCAGGTAGGGCAGGTAAAGCAGCTAAAGCAGGTAGGGCAGGTAAAGCAGGTAAAGCAGGTAGGGCAGGTAAAGTAGGTAGGGCAGGTAAAGCAGGTAGGGCAGGTACATACTGTTATGTCAACCATTTCCAGCGGCTTCTCCTAGTGGTCTAGTGGCCCACCTGCTCAAGACTACCAAGAGCAGACTGCACTAGAAATTACACACCACCTGAGGGAGCCAACAGCCTATTGCATAACCAGACAATCTTAATAGTAGGCCTAGTCTATGCAATAAATTATAGACACCCCGGATGAGATCAATTATAGGCATATTAGGCTATAATAAGTTACATTATCATTGTTTTCCCTTACCTCAGTGGTTACTGTTGGCAATTAACATTGCATATTCCCTAGGTTTTTCAAAGGTTGAATCTAGAAAAATATGACTATTGCATTCTCTGTATTATGAAACAGTCTACGATTAACACCTCTCGCTTGCCAAGAACGCCGCAGCCCGTCTGGTGTTCAACCTTCCCAAGTTCTCTCACGTCACCCCGCTCCTCCGCTCTCTCCACTGGCTTCCAGTTGAAGCTCGCATCCGCTACAAGACCATGGTGCTTGCCTACGGAGCTGTGAGGGGAACGGCACCTCAGTACCTCCAGGCTCTGATCAGGCCCTACACCCAAACAAGGGCACTGCGTTCATCCACCTCTGGCCTGCTCGCCTCCCTACCACTGAGGAAGTACAGTTCCCGCGCAGCCCAGTCAAAACTGTTCGCTGCTCTGGCCCCCCAATGGTGGAACAAACTCCCTCACGACGCCAGGACAGCGGAGTCAATCACCACCTTCCGGAGACACCTGAAACCCCACCTCTTTCAGGAATACCTAGGATAGGATAAAGTAATCCTTCTCACCCCCCTTAAAAGATTTAGATGCACTATTGTAAAGTAGCTGTTCCACTGGATGTCTTAAGGTGAACGCACCAATTTGTAAGTCGCTCTGGATAAGAGTGTCTGCTAAATGACTTAAATGTAAATGTAAATGTAAACCTCCTTTCCAGCGGCTCTCCTCGAGCGCGTCATGCACTCATTTGCATACGGTGCGATTTGAAATACAATGTAAACAGCTCTTGAACTGAGCAGCTCATCGAAACAGGTCGAGCAGTCCTTGCTGGCTATTCGTATCCTTGGTGGTGTAGGCTGACTGGCATTATTTCAGCTGATGGGCATGGCCCTGTATTCTGATGGAAACGTGGGAGATTCGAAATGACTATTCGTCACATTGCTCCCGCGGAGAACCAACCTGTGGTTAACACACAGAAATGTAGCCAATTCCCTCGGCTTTGACTGTCGCGCAGACACGTCATTCAGAGACTAGTCCGTGGCCCGCCCAGCAGCATTTGACTGAAGAGAGCAATGAAGAGTGTGGAGTTATGATAACAGTTTAACTGGACCTCAGCCGCAGGCTAACATTTTATCACACTGTGTGATACAGTATACATTCTTTGGTTGCCAGCCGTTGAGCATTCAGTGCGATATCACATCTGGGCTACCGGAAATACAATGCTCAACCACCGCTGTAGGTTGACATTGCTGCTATCCAGGTGTTGGACCAAAGAAGAGGGACGTTGTTGATGTGACATTACATCTATGCTGTGTGCAGTTTTTTGTGGTCCCATACACAGACACAGAGCAAGAAGATGCTGAGCCGTTTCATGAGTGGCAGCATCAGGAATCTGGAACGAGAATACAACTGTACCGTGAGGCTGCTGGATGACTCGGAGTACACCTGCACGATCCAGGTCAGTTCCTGTTTAGCAAGCGTTGGTTGCCCCACTGTGGGTCATGTCTCTTTCGTCTGAGTATCTGCTACCTGTGCGCATCACATGACAGCTTGATGAAAATAGAGAAAACCGTAATCTGCATTGTGTATTAAATGTGTAAAGATCTAATGTATCTCATCGGGTATTTGATGTCATTCTGCTGGCTGAATTTTGGAAGCATGGCTTCAATGCACTGCAACTGTCCTGAATCGTTCATCTTACAATATTGATCATCTATGGATCATCTATTGATCTATGTCACTTTTCATATGTTCTATGTTTGTCTTGGTCTTAGACTGGCACTGGCCTAGGTAAAGAGTGATAATCAGCATCAATGACAGTGTCTCCTAACATGGACGCTTAGAGATGTGACAGTTCTCCTCACCATCATATTAGTAATGACAATATGTAGAGACCTTCACCACCCACAACATTTCTGGGATCTGACAACAAAGGAAAACTATAGCCTACTTTCCAATGTGACTGAAACACTGAATTGAAAGGAAATGGCAGGATTTAACACCAACCATGTAAAGTCTGTAAACAAATGCTGATACCTTATCAGAGAAGAGGTCAGAAGAGGTCAGTCAATCAATCAGCCATCTGCAATCAATCTGCAATCAATCAACATGACCATTTTTTGCATTCTTTGTATCAGAACCTCTGACTTTCTGAGTATTGTAATGACCCTGGCCTTCCTTTTGCTGATCCATGCCTGATCAGGCCCTTGCATCTGCTCTAAGAGAGAGAAAGTATTGAAACACAAGACACATCTCCAGGACACACATTTTAAGGCTTGTCACAAGTCACATTTGAATCACTCTCAGACTGTTGTTGATGATCTGCAATTCTCTCACAGAGAGAGGGAAGGGGAGGGTAGATGGATAGCTAGAAAGACGGACAGACAGACAGACAGACAGACAGACAGACAGACAGACAGACAGACAGACAGACAGACAGAGACAGACAGACAGACAGACAGACAGGTGCATTGGAAGAGAACATGTGAGAGAGTGTATGGTTAGAAAGAGAGCTTCAGCTCTTTATATACTGCATTTGGGCATTATTAGTCTGTGTACCTCAACGCTTTAGGGCTGCACTGCTCACAGCCGTACTCAGCTTATAATGTGCTCTCTGGTTCTATTCTAAATGCATCTCTGGATCTTCTGCTCTCTATTGTTACAGGGTGGTTTGGAACAGGACATATTCAAACCCTTTAGGATACTGATTACAGTCAAATGGCCAAAGTGCCATCTAGTGGCCTCATTGGTGGAATGTTAATATTTGTCAACATTTCATTCATAAACATTGTTAAAAAAAATCTGAAAATCCTGTTTTATATGTTAAACAGTTTTGTTATAGTTCTGCCTTCTGTGATGTATACAATGTGTAAAATTTGGATGCAAACTCAAAATAATCTGAAATGGTACAGGTATCTTCTTTTTTGTAAGCCTGTGTGTGTTTCAAAATAGATTTGTTTTAGACTACCAAGAAACACTCTGTGTGCCCCTGATTTAGCCCACTGCAGTAATTAAATAAACGTTTTAAAAAAGGAGGGAACTCAAGATTTTGAGATGCACTGACTTTGTGGCAAGATGAGCATTTTAACTTCTGATGGTGTTTGGTCTTCCTCACCCTGAAGGAAACTGGAATCACTCCTAGCCAAGTCTTGAAGTGTACTGTATTTTCCCCAAAGCCCTTCTAGTCTTATGGCACATTGGTATTCCTTACTTTTACCCTCTTCAATTCACCTAGAATTCATACAAGTTTAAAACAGAAACAAGTACATTTATTAATGACTTTAGACAGGAGCTTGAATGAAATATGTCTCTGTCTTTCATAGAACGTTATTGATCCAGAAGAGCAGAGAAGTCCTCTCCTCCTCATCAGTATGGGTGACTGAGGCACTGGCACAGAGTCAGTGGTGGTGTCCCAAATGGCACCCTATGTAGTGCACTATATTGGACCAGGGTGCATAGGAGTCTGGTCAAAAGTAGCGTGCCATTTGGGACGTCCACAGTCTACAGGTCTCAGTCAAGATGCTGCATTCTGTGGTGCACTAATGAAATCACCACCGTTCCCTGGAAGTCTAATGCAGGACTTGGATGGAGTTGTGATTTTGTCTTGTAAATGCATGATTGAAGTAGACTTCCGCTGCTTTCGTCTAAGTGGGCGTTGTTAAGTTATGTTGTTTACTGCCTGGCGTGTTGCCTGGTAATGTTGGGGTTTGTTCAACTTTTACTGCAGTGGGCTAAATCAGGCTCACACAGAGTGATTCTAGGTAAGTCTTAAACACATCTACTTTGATACAAAAGTATACACTTCACACACATGGTTATGGGCTTAAAAAAACAAGACACCTGTACCATGTCACATATAGAGTTGAAATGTATTACATTTTGAGTTTGCTCCCCAATATTACACTTTATATACATTACAAAATATGAAAATATAACAAAACAGTTTGAGTTAGAAACACCAGATTTCGGGTCAGGTTTAAAAAAAAAATCTTTAATAATGATTAAATTAGGAAAATGATGAATAACATTTCACCCATGAGGCCAAAGAGGGTGCTTTTGGTCATAGACTGCAGGAAAGGGCTTGGCAGCTTTGTTTTTGTTTTTGGAGCCGACATTCAGATAGAAAAGCCTATTGTAGATGTCAAGTTCGCTTTTCTTTCTTCTCATGCTTATACCATACAGTTTGATCATAAGTATGTCCCTATTGTCAAAATACAAGCAGACCGTTGAAATTTAACAGAGATTATCTACAATTATCGAAGCATTTTCTTCATTATTATACAATACTCGTCTTTGATCATATCAGCACATTTAGTTGTTGAGTCCCACTTTAAATGAAGTAGGACTTTAAGGTTTTTAATAGCATACATAAAGGCTTTGTAAGCACTGCAAAAATGCTTCACAAATAATCTATAAGCGTATATCATGCTTTATAAAGGTTGACACTGACATTCACATTCCCTCTGTAAGGTCAATTGCCAAATGTGGCACAACGCACTATGTATGTTTATCCACCATTTATAGAGTATGACATACGCTTATAGGTTCTTTGTGAAGCATTTATGTTGTGCTTATGAAGTATGCTATATAAAGCCTTTATAAATTGTACTTTGTTTAAAGTTGGACTGTCATAAGTGCATTTGTTACTGTACATGAACATGTTATTACCAAAAGGACTTCTTAAAACTGCATGTGGGTTAATCCCCAATCATTCCCAGTCAAAATAATCTCTCCTAGATGCAATACCAAATAAATCCTGAAATTGAGATTCCACCTAGAGTGAACATTACAGGAGAGAGAGAGGGTTCCAAGTGGGATCATTTCACCCCATGATAATCCTGAGACTGGGACTGCTGTTCCCCTATTTATATGTATTTCTAACTGCTGGCTCAGGTTTAATAGACCCTAGAATAGCAGGAAGATGTGATTTAGACAGCCACAGCTCTGCTTATCAGTCCCTCTAGCTACAGGCTTACTCTACGCCACCAGGCCTGAGTTCAAATAGTATTTGTTGTCTTTCAAATACTTCAGCTGTGCTTAGTTGAATAGGCCTGCTGCAGTAGAACTAATCGTACAGTAAAGGCAAACAGACTCAAGCAAACGCTCACAAATACTATTTGAACCAGTCCTGACGCCACAGAGCTGAATCTACACTACGCATGTCACTTTGATTCAAAGGCACCCTGCAACAACATGGTTAATCCATAATGTAGAGGAATAGTGAGATAAATCCTCCAAGGCTTTGGTGCTCTCTCAGATTAGGATGATTTGCGGTAATGACAGTAATAACCATGATTCTAATGATGTCACTGGATACATCCCAAATGTCACCATATTCCCTATTTAGTGCCCTACTTTTGATCAGGGCTCTATGGGGCTATGGTCAAAAGCAGTGCACTTCATAGGGAATATGGTGCCGTTTAGGATGCAGACACTGACTGCTTCAGCTTGTCCCTTTGATTGCTGCTCTTTCAGCAATTAAAAGAAAATCTCTGATGCCAAATTTCAGAATTTAAACATTTGCATCCCTGTCACTGACAGCTTGAAATGGTGCTGTTTTTTGCTACTACGACGTGGACAGACCGGTAGGATTGTTGAGCGTCTCCCGGCGAGACTACTTACCACCTCTGAACAGAATGGTGGATGTAATTTGCAAACCAAGTGCAAAGTGATTCTACATGTAGAAACGGGTGAAAATGATGGTCATTATGGTCAGTCGCCAACGGTGGGAGGTCCCTATATCCCACCGCTCTGACAGCAAGCGAACGGTGGAGGAGCAGCCCTGTATTGTGCAGACCGACAATTGGTCTGGTGAGTTTTCTCCTTTACTTTTACTAACTACTCACCATGACAACTGATAAACCCAACATGCATCTCTCTAATACTTGGTTAAGCTGCATGCATGTGAGCAGTGCTGTACAGCTGGTAAGATACGGTATACTCCATAGCAGTTTGGAAGAACAAAACAACTCTGGTTGAGTGCCAACTTCAGGCAGGCGTTGCATGAAACCTTACACCTCCATATTTAGCCAGCAGCACCAGAAGTGGACCTTTAACCACACCAGTCCCAGGTGACCTGTAGAGTGTCGGATAAGAAGCACAGAAATATTTTGATATGGTATTTACGTCCATGGTAGAATTGCAGTTACACACTAATAGCCTATGAATAGTTTGTTTATTTGGGTCGTTAATTAGTTACTGGTTGTTTTGAAGTCATTACCAGACAATACACATTAATACCATGCCATGTCCTATTAAATATCAGGAACATAAGCACAGTTCTGTTGCTTACAAACCTTGATAGATAAACACCTTTCTCTGTAGCTTAGTGAATATGAACCTAGTCGCTGTCAGACAGACATTCGAGCCACAGAGTGTCTGCCTGCAGAGCGGACTGACAGGCTGCTTCCGTCAGCAGTGAGGCAGTCATGCCACAGCGTGCCACAACCTGTCTCTGACTGTCTGTTTAGGGTTCAAGCGGCTCTACTGTTGCTGTGCCGACCCACGACAATAAATAATACAAATGTGTGCCAGGAGTGAATATTTCATGGAGCATTTCACCTCTACCTCAGACTGCTATGATAGCAGGCATCACAGCACACATGTTTTTGGGGCTGTTTATACACAAACACACACAGACGCACACACGCAAACACAGATGCACACACCACGATAGCAACAGACATGTTGCTGCCAGTAGTGATTTTTCATTTCATTGTGGTGCAGGCAGGAAGCAAAAGTATAATATTTTAGCTCACTTTGCAACTGCTGCATGCTCCCTCTCTCCTCACCCAGTGATGATGTCACTGGGATAGCTCAGGACTCTGCAGCAGTGTCTGTAGGATCCACAGTCAGCACAGGAGCAATGAAGATTCCCGCTGGAGTCACTCTCAGTATAGAGTATATTCTCTCAGTGTACATATTCATCCTATATGGATCAGTATTAGGATGCCCCAATCTGTCCAGAGAAATTAAGAGATACAGATGGATTTATCATGAATTACTTTAAATTAATAATGTCCCTCAAGAAAGATTAGATAAAGAATAATGTAAACAAGATACGTAAAATGTAATATCTTGGCATAGGATAATTAAGCAATAAGGCACGAGGGGGTGTGGTACAGTATATGTCCAATATACCACGGCTAAGGACTGTTCTTATGCACAACGCAATGTGGAGTTCTAGGACACAGCCCTTAGCCGTGGTATATTGGCCATATACCACAAACCCCCGAGGTGCCTTATTGCTATTATATACTGGTTACCAACTTAATTAGAGCAGTAAAAATACATGTTTTGTCATACCCATGGTATACGGTCTGATATTTGAAAATTAAAGAGAGCCGCACACTCTAGGAGCTCAGATGCAAAAATTAAATTACCAACGTTTCGACAGCCAAGCTGTCTTCATCAGGGTATAATCACAAACACTGTGGGATGACTCATTTATGTAGTGTCAAAAGACACAGTGTAATCATGGCTAAGAGTGGCCTAATATCATTGGTTAATTGTCAAATATTAAAATGGCATACAAAGAACAGCATACAAACAACAAATGGATAGCATACATTCATAAATTCATTTGACTACAAAAGCTTACAAACAATTACAATGGCAAAGTCACAATAATCACAAGAATGGCTTCAGATCAAAGTCTACGTTGAGTTAAAGATCAAGGCAGCCTCTCGTTTTAACAATAAATTATCAAGGTCACCCCCTCTCCTAGGGAGGGTGACATGTTCGATGCCAATATAACGCAGAGAGGAAATGGAGTGGCTTGCCTCCAAGAAGTGGGCCGCAACTGGGTAAGTAAAGTGCTTTTACGCATTGTGAAGAGCTGCTGGCAAACGCAGTAAAGTGCTGTTTGAATGAATGCTTACGAGCCTGCTGCTGTCTACCACCGCTCAGACTGCTCTATCAAATCATAGACTTAATTATAATATAATAACACACAGAAATACGAGCCGTAGGTCATTAATATGGTCAAATCCGGAAACTATAATTTCAAAAAAACAAAACGTTTATTATTTCAGTGAAATACGGAACCGTTCCGTATTTTATCTAACGGGTGGCATCCATAAGTCTAAATATTCCTGTTAAATTGCACAACCTTCAATGTTATGTCATATTCACGTAAAATTCTGGCAAATCATGCGGCCCAAACTGTTGCATATACCCTGACTCTGCATGCAATGAGCGCAAGAGAAGTGACACAATTTCACCTGGTTAATATTGCCTGCTAACCTGGATTTATTTTAGCTAAATATGCAGGTTTAAAAATATATACTTATGTGTATTGATTTTAAGAAAGGCATTGATGTTTATGGTTAGGTACACATTGGAGCAACAATACGCACCGCATCGATTACATGCAACGCAGGACATGCTAGATAAACTAGTAATATCATCAACCATGTGTAGTTAACTAGTGATTATGATTGATGTTTTATTTATTTTACCTTTATTTAACTAGGCAAGTCAGTTAAGAACAAATTCTTATTTTCAATGACGGCCTAGGAATGGTGGGTTAACTGCCTGTTCAGGTGCAGATTGATTGATTGTTTTTTATAAGATAAGTTTAATGCTAGCTAGCAACTTATATTGGCTTACTGCATTCGCGTAACAGGCAGCCTCCTCGTGGAGTGCAATGAGAGGCAGGTGGTTAGAGCGTTGGACTAGTAAACTGTAAGGTTGCAAGATTGAATCCCCCGAGCTGACAAGGTAAAAATCTGTCGTTCTGCCCCTGAACGAGGCAGTTAACCCACCGTTCCTAGGCCGTCATTGAAAATAAGAATGTGTTCTTAACTGACTTGCCTAGTTAAATAAAGATTAAATAAAGGTGTAAAAAATAGAAGATAAGAAAATTGGCCAAATCGGTGTCCAAAAATACAGATCTTCAATTGTTATGAAAACTTGAAATCGGCCCTAATTAATCGGCCATTCCGAGTAATCGGTCGACCTCTAACGCACACCACACACACATACACACCACACATAGGTGGTCGAGTCGTGCCAAGCCAAAACGTTCACACGTGAACCAAAGCAAACTGAACTGAGCAGTAGTAATGAATCTGGCTGAGGAGTGCATGCTGAGTTGAGCGGAGGTCTATCAGTGTAATCAAAACAGTTTAATGATCCAATATCCCAGCTTTTATGCACTGCCTCGTGTGTATCCTGCTCCCTGCACATTACATTAACCCGTTTTAAATGTTATTGCTGAAAAGTAATTCTCAGCCTTTGTCATACTGGGAATCAAGCAGGAGATTATGAAGTCTGTTTCGTCTCCTGGATTACAGAACCAATGCATGTCTGTCTGCGAAACTGGGAAACTGAGAAATTAATGTGGCCGAATGTTATGAATTTCTTCTAGATGTCTCTCTCCCTCCTTCAGACATCTATCACTTTCATCTGTCCCTTCTCGTCTTAATTTGGCAATGAGCAATAGCTAGGCAGCTCTTCATTGATTTGTCTGGACAGATCCTCTACCTAGACAGATGTAGGATCTTCATTTGAGCCAGTTTGCTACAGCCGGAAAATAATCCTGCAGCAACAGGACATGTGAATTATTATGTGGATTAGAATGAATTGAGATTTTTTGTAGGGGTTGATATATTTTTCGTTAAGTCTGACATTTTAAGTGGAAATTCCAAACTTTAGATGCCATTTTTAACCTCGAATACACCACAAATTAGCATTTCCTGCTGTTTCTAAGTCAGTTATTTTGTCAGAATTTCACATATTCCAAAGAGATGACTGCCTGAGTCATAGTTTTTTGTATGAAGGAAGAGCAACCACCGACTATAAACCTACACCATGTGATCAAGGCATTGACGAGACAGATCAAACCAGACAGAATTCCACAAGTGTTAATCCACCGTGTGTAGCAGTGCACCTCTAGAGAATACATCAGTACAGCCTCTCAAGATGGGTTTATAGCTGGAGGAGAAGATGCTTTCGTTGTGCAGGCTAGCTGCTTGTCTATGCATTGGGGAACCTAAACAAGTTTTCTGAATATGATAGAGGCACCATATTCCCTATATAGTGTATAACTTTTGACCAGAACCCTATGGTAGTGCACTATAAAGGGAATAGGGTGCCATTTGAGGCGCAGCCCAGAGCCTGTGAGCGGAGTTGAGCGGTTGGTAATCCCCCTCATTGCTCATGGAGCATCCAGGGCTCATCATCCTTTCCCACAGCTCCGATAAAAAACGCTCTGCACTCATAGGAAAAAAACTGCTGCTCCAAATTCGCTCCATTCATTAAAATCATAATTTAACCAATACCAATCTATTTTTGTAACTATCTGGACCTACCAATTGGTTTTGAAGTATTGAAACCAAACCATACGGATTTAAATTAAATGTATGAAAGGTGAATATAAGAAGCGCTCATAATTTCAAATAGGCTACATGTCATATTAAATAGCATATAAACACTCTAAATAGGTCAGGAGCCAAACAGGGAGCCAGAGAAGGAATGAAAATGTATTATTTAGGCTATATTATTTCTATTATTTTAAGGCTATAGCCTACAAAGAAATACATTGTGAAACATTTGCGAGTGCTCAGCATTTAAACAACATTTTGTGGTATTAAATCTGTGTAGTCTATAAATTGTGCATATAGGCTATGACTTACTTAGAATTATATACAAATTAAATGAAATATGACTTATTAGTGCATTTTGAATTCATTTTTAGAATTCATTTTTCAGAAACACGAGTTTGGCCAGTCTGTGCCTTCAGGCTCACACGATGGTGCCTGGAGAGCAGGCCAGCATCGCAGAATATCCTCTCCACACTTGCAGAGCCACTGGAGATGCTAAACACCCTTTTGGCCACTGATGCCAGGATGGGCAGAGATGCAGAGTTGTTTTTTAAAATTATTCTATAGGTCGGCCTAAACGTTTTTATGCAAAATAACCCAATCTAAACGGAAAGCTCATTGAACGTGGGAATATGCCAGGTCTATTGGGCCAAATTCAATTATGGTCTATTCTATAGATAATAGAACAAAAATGAATGAAACGTTTAAGAGATCACATTTTTTGTTTATAAATACTTTGCCACAATGACACACGTAGTTATCTATCCACCTCGTTGCCTTTTTTAGCATGTGCAATGTAGTAAGTAAAGTACACCATCATGCTTTTCAGATTCCACAATGATTCTTGTGGACACTAATATGGACACTCTCTTGCTCTTGGTCCTCATCTTTGTAAGTCACCTTGATTCAGTTTCTTTATGAAAATATTTAGCGAACTCCATGACAGTAGCTAAATCAAGGGGCTATAGCAGCACACAAGTACACTACAAATGCATGCTGGGCCGGGCATGCCCTGAGGTCGAAGTGAGCGCTACTGGAGAAAAATTGGAGCATTTGGGAATCTCGCTCCACACTTCAGTCAAATTGGGCACGCTCCGCTCCAGCTCCGCTCCAGCTCCGCTCCAGCTCCACTCCAGCTCCGCTCCAACTCTGCTCCAGCTCCGCGCCAGCTCCGATCCAGCTCCGCTCCTCGCGCCATCTCCGCTCCACTCACTACTCTGGCTCAGACATAGAGTATGCTATCCTTCTTCTTTCATAATGAACTTGAAAGGAGTGACAACGCTTATTTAAGAGTGCTGCAGTTCTCCTGCTGTAGAGGACATCATCTTTGAAATGGGAGGGAGGGAGGGGGATTCTGTTCAGACAGATGATTGTGTCAAAAGCAGTGAACTTGAACATTGTTTTGTTGCAGTTTGCTGCAATTCATGGAATCCCATTAAGTCTTCTCTTCCTTTTGATATTCAATCTGCATATTAATGATGTTGTTACTGAGGTGCTCGTACTTGTTATGGTGCGTATTTGTGCGTACTTGTGTGTGTGCAGCACCGTACCTGTATATATGTGTGTGTGTGTGTGGTTATTTGTGTATCTGTGTGTTTCTCTGGATGTTTGTGTGTGTGTGTGTGTGTGTGGTTATTTGTGTATCTGTGTGTTTCTCTGGATGTTTGTGTGTGTGTATGGTTATTTGTGTATCTGTGTGTTTCTCTGGATGTGTGTGTGTGTGTGGTTATTTGTGTATCTGTGTGTTTCTCTGGATGTTTGTGTGTGTGTGTGTGTGTGGTTATTTGTGTATCTGTGTGTTTCTCTGGATGTTTGTGTGTGTGTGTGTGGTTATTTGTGTATCTGTGTGTTTCTCTGGATGTTTGTGTGTGTGTGTGTGTGTGGTTATTTGTGTATCTGTGTGTTTCTCTGGATGTTTGTGTGTGTGTGTGTGTGTGGTTATTTGTGTATCTGTGTGTTTCTCTGGATGTTTGTGTGTGTGTGTGTGTGTGTGGTTATTTGTGTATCTGTGTGTTTCTCTGGATGTTTGTGTGTGTGTGTCCAAGGGTGTTTGCGTGTGTTCAGTCACTCTGAATGATAATACATATATAATAATAGATGCCATTATAAAACACTTTTATCCATAGTGACTTAGTCATGCATGCATACATTTTAAATATGGGTGGTCCCGGGAATCAAGCCCACTACCCTGGCGTTACAAGTGTCATGCTCCACCAACTGAGCTACAAAGGAATGATGTGTTTCGTCCTGTAAAGGAAAGAGAGAGAGGATCAGTATGATTGCTGTGCTGCCCTATAGAGGTGCACGCTCTGCACATTAGCTCTGCACATTACTGACAACACTATCATCTCATCCTCTCAGTGGTCTTGGTGCTATAGGAAGTTGAACACAGCATAAGGAGGGAGAGAGAGAGGAAAGATACAGATTGAGGGATGGAGAGGGGGCTATAATAGAGAGAGAGGGGGGGGAGAATGAGAGAGCGGGAAAGATGAAATTTTACATCAAGACGGCCTGTACATGTTAGCTGTACTGATTATGCCAATGTTGACTGGCACTGGCCCCTTCCTCTTGGCATCGCTGTATAGGATGCATGTCTGTGTCCTGCAGTCAGTGTGAAAGGCTGGCCAGGTTAGTCTGGTGTGAATCCCAAATAGCACTCTATTCTCTACGGGCCCAGGTCAAAACATAGGGAATAGAGAGGTATTTGGGATGCAGCCCAGGACTCTGGAGGATACCCAACAACCCAATATCCCACGGGTCTCTCCTCTGACTGTCCTCTCCACAGCCTATCAGGGCTTAGGGCCTAAGCCACTGGTGGAGGAGGTGAAAAACACACAGGCTGTATGTAGACTAAGGCATGGGGAATAGTGTGGCGAGATAGAGGCCAGGGGTACTCAAGTACTATTTGAGAAGGCCCGGTCACACACATTTCCTAGGTGGCAAAGGTCCAGATGGATAATGTAATTTATCAGCGTAGTAACAAACCTCCACCTCACAACCCTGGCGACCTCAAACTGTTCACACCCCTCTTGTTGGCGGATAGACAATTTGCAGTTTTAAAGCTAATTTCCTGCAAATCTATGCATTCATCCATGTCTTGTGTGTTTATGGTACCAAGGGTCGAAGCCCAACGAGTGAAAAATAAGTCTAATTATTCTATTTTTTTTGGGGGGGGCTATGGTCCATATTGACCCCGTTCTGGGTCCGGATCCGGTCCGTGATCCGCCAGTTGAGTATGTAGGATATAGGCTAATGTACTGAGGGTATTTCCACACAATCACGCTAATTACATGTGTTACAGTGCCTCTGCTATTGATGATGGGAGATAGTGTTACTATAAGCACGGACGTGTGATATAGTTATGTTAATGTTATGGGAAATAAGGGAACCACATTCTCCTTTTCCTCACCAATGAATGTTCTGTGCATAAGCGCGTATCTGTGTGTGTATTTGTGTTGATATTGTTGTTGTCCTCTCTTGTCTCTTGGGGATCTTGTGCCTGCCTGGCTGGCTGCCTGGCTGACTGCCTGGCTGCATTGTAATGGGGACTAGGGCTGTGCTGCGATTCAGACACTCTGCTAGAGCCAACATCTGCTCAGCAGCCAATAGCATAGCCTCCCTGCCTGACAAATATCCTTAGCAATATATACAATTGAAGTAGTATTTGGTAGCATTGCCTCTAAATTGTTTAACTTGGGTCAAATGTTTCGGGTAGCCTTCCACAAGCTTCCCACAATAAGTTAGGTGAATTTTGGCCCAATCCTCCTGACAGAGCTTTGTAGGCCTCCTTGCACGCACACACTTTTTCACTTCTGCCCACACATTTATTATAGGGTTGAGGTCAGGGCTTTGTGATGGCCACTCCAATACCTTGGCTTTGTTGTCCTTAAGCCATTTTGCCACAACTTTGGAAGTACGCTTGGGGTCATTGTTCATTTGGAATACCCATTTGCGACCAAGCTTTAACTTCCTGACTGATGTCTTGAGATGTTGCTTCAATATATCCATAATTTTCCATCCACATAATTTTCCATCCTCATGATGCCATCCAGTCCCTCCTGCAGCAAAGCACCCCCACAACATCGGTGCTTCACGATTGGGATGGTGTTCTTCGGCTTGCAAGCCTCCCCCTTTTTCCTCCAAACATAACGATGGTCATTATGGCCAAACAGTTCTATTTTTGTTTCATCAGACCAGAGACAGACCAGAGACATTTCTCCCAAAATTATGATCTTTGTCCCCATGTGCAGTTGCAAACCGTAGTCTGACTTTTTTATGGCGGTTTTGGAGCAGTGGCTTCTTCTTCCTTGCTGAGAGGCCTTTCAGTTTATGTCGATATAGGACTCGTTTTACTGTGGATACTTTTGTACCTGTTTCCTCCAGCATCTTCACAAGGTCCTTTGCTGTTGTTCTGGGATTGATTTGCACTTTTCGCACCAAGCGTCTCCTTCCTGAGTGGTATGATGGCTGCGTGGTCCCATGGTGTTTATACTTGCATACTATTGTTTGTACAGATGAACGTGGTACCTTCAGGCATTTGGAAATTGCTCCCATGGTTGAACCAGACTTGTGGAGGTCTTCAATTTATTTTCTGAGGTCTTGGCTGATTCTTTTTTATTTTCCCATGATGTCAAGCAAAGAGGCACTGAGTTTGAAGGTAGGCCTTGAAATGCATCCACAGGTACACCTCCAATTGACTCAAATGGTCATTTAGCTTATCAGAACTTTCGAAAGCTATGACATCGTTTTCGGGAATTTTCCAAGCTATTTAAAGGCATGACCCACTGGAATTGTGATACAGTGAATTATAGGTGAAATAATCTGTCTGTAAACAATTGTTGGAAAAATTACTTGTGTCTTGCACAAAGTAGATGTCCTAACCGATTTGCCAAAACTATAGTTTGTTAACAAGAAATTTGTGGAGTGGCTGAAAAACTAGTTTTAATGACTCCAACCTAGGTGTATGTAAACTTCCGACTTCAACTGTATATATATATATATATATATATATATATATATATATATATATATAATGTCCTCCCAGAATGTTGATGTTTTGTTACTACTAGTTTGACTTTTGTTACAAAGCCTACTACTGTTATATTCCCCTCAAGGAATAACTGAATGTTGTGAAATCTTGACGTAAATGCTACGTGTATGTAATATCACAGAGATAGAGGCTGTTCTTTAAAATGGACTGGCTTCATGTCCTTTTAGATTTGGCCTAGCGGATGTTTGTTCCAAAGTCTCCCCCATCTTCAAGGTACACCAGCGTTGCCGACTGAGGTCTCTAAAGAAAGTATAGGCTTAAAGCGATACTTCGGATTTTGGCAATGAAGTCCTGTATCTACTCCCCCAGAGTCAGATGAACTCGTGGATATCATTTGTATCCCTACGTGCAGTTTGAAGTATGTTGCTAAGTACTGTAGCGTTAGCGCAATTGCTAACTAGCGTTAGCACAATTACCGGACATCTATTCCATGCTAGCTGTTCCCATAGACGTCCAGTCATTGTGCTAACCCTAGTAAGCTTTGACTTGCGAGAGACATACAAATAGAATGTACAAGTTCATCTGACTCCGGGGAAGTAGATAAAGGGCATTTCCCTGAGGTATCCCTTTAAAGCATTGTTACAAGCCACTGTCAATCATTTTAGTTTCCACACTGTTGTTGTTATATAAAATAATGAGTGGTAGACTTCAGGAAAAACGTCTCATCTGGTCTGCAGCGTCATCATGCTGTATTTTCACATCCTTCTTTTATATTGTGTTTCTACCTTGTCGGCTGGAGCGCCTCCTGCTAGCTCAATCTAGACTGAAGTGATGAGAGAGTGCCATAGGGAAGCAAAGGCACAATAACCACCTGGGAGTTTCCTGAAAAGAAGCTAAAACTCTGCTCTGCATTCTGTTCAGCTCGCTATGGAGAGAGAGAGAGAGAGAGAGAGAGAGAGAGAGAGAGAGAGAGAGAGAGAGAGAGAAGCTCGCTGTTGAAAGGGGGAAAAGGGAGATAGAGATAGTAAGAGAAAGTGCTAAATAGAAGCTAAAACGCTGCTCTTCAACTGTTCAGCTCTCTGTGTGGGGATTTAACAGAGCTCTGTTGGAAATAGCTGAAAGTCAGTTTGCCATCTGGATTCAAACAAATTGCACACTGCATCAAAGTTTTTACACAGCGCTGTAGCTAGGGAAAACGTGTTGAACTGCATGAGTGCTTTTGTTGAATCATGGACACTAGTATTTGACCCATAGAAAGTTTTAATGTTTTGTTTTGGGTAGTCTTAATGTTACAAATTCTGTCTTTGGCTTTTATACCTCAACAATAAGTGACAAATGTATGTGATCATCACATTACTACACTCAGTACACATCACAAAGCACTTCGGTCTGCAGGTAGTATAACTTTTCATTACATTTCATTACATTTCATTATAGTACAACGGTTTGATTTGTCTAATCTTAGCAATTTCTTCTTAGCTAGCTACATAGCCGTCTTTGTATCAAAGATAATTGCGTAATTATCATATTTCGTCGTCCTAACGTATCTGCCCAGCAGCTAGCCAGCTAGCCAACGCCCACCGTCTACATAGCTAGCTACATAGCCGTCTCTGTATCAAAGATAATTGTGTAGATAATTGTGTAGTCTAGAGCGATTTTCTAGGTTACCTAGCCAGCTATTGTCGTTCTTTTAACGCAACGTAACGTAATCAACACTGCTAGCTAGCTAGCCAGCTAGCCCCTGAATCAACAACGCAGCCAGCTATTTGTCGTCTTTAACGTAGGAGACACTGCTAGCTAGCCAACAGCTAGCCAACGTCTACCGATTAGAACTCAACAACCCGGTCGCATTCCGCCTCGCTCCACAGGTAGTATCACATTTTCATTTCATTTCATTACAGTACAACGGTTTGATTTGTTTGATCATAGCTAGCTACATAGCTAGCTACATAGCCGTCTCTGTATCAAAGATAATTGTGTAGTCTAGAGCGATTTTCTAGGTTACCTAGCCAGCTATTGTCGTTCTTTTAACGCAACGTAACGTAATCAACACTGCTAGCTAGCCAGCTAGCCCCGAATCAACAACGCAGCCACTGCCAGCTAGCCTACAAAGTCAACAACGCAGCCACTGCCAGCTAGCCTACTTCAGCAGTACTGTATCATTTTTAATCATTTTAGTCAATAAGATTCTTGCTACGTAAGCTCAACTTTCTGAACATTCGAGACGTGTAGTCCACTTGTCATTCCAATCTCCTTTGCATTAGCGTAGCCTCTTCTGTAGCCTGTCAACTATGTGTCTGTCTATCCCTGTTCTCTCCTCTCTGCACAGACCATACAAACGCTCCACACCGCGTGGCCGCGGCCACCCTAATCTGGTGGTTCCAGCGCGCACGACCCACGTGGAGTTCCAGGTCTCCGGTAGCCTCTGGAACTGCCGATCTGCGGCCAACAAGGCAGAGTTCATCTCAGCCTATGCCTCCCTCCAGTCCCTCGACTTCTTGGCACTGACGGAAACATGGATCACCACAGATAACACCGCTACTCCTACTGCTCTCTCTTCGTCCGCCCACGTGTTCTCGCACACCCCGAGAGCTTCTGGTCAGCGGGGTGGTGGCACCGGGATCCTCATCTCTCCCAAGTGGTCATTCTCTCTTTCTCCCCTTACCCATCTGTCTATCGCCTCCTTTGAATTCCATGCTGTCACAGTTACCAGCCCTTTCAAGCTTAACATCCTTATCATTTATCGCCCTCCAGGTTCCCTCGGAGAGTTCATCAATGAGCTTGATGCCTTGATAAGCTCCTTTCCTGAGGACGGCTCACCTCTCACAGTTCTGGGCGACTTTAACCTCCCCACGTCTACCTTTGACTCATTCCTCTCTGCCTCCTTCTTTCCACTCCTCTCCTCTTTTGACCTCACCCTCTCACCTCCCCCCTACTCACAAGGCAGGCAATACGCTCGACCTCATCTTTACTAGATGCTGTTCTTCCACTAACCTCATTGCAACTCCCTCCAAGTCTCCGACCACTACCTTGTATCCTTTTCCCTCTCGCTCTCATCCAACACTTCCCACACTGCCCCTACTCGGATGGTATCGCGCCGTCCCAACCTTCGCTCTCTCTCCCCCGCTACTCTCTCCTCTTCCATCCTATCATCTCTTCCCTCTGCTCAAACCTTCTCCAACCTATCTCCTGATTCTGCCTCCTCAACCCTCCTCTCCTCCCTTTCTGCATTCTTTGACTCTCTATGTCCCCTATCCTCCAGGCCGGCTCGGTCCTCCCCTCCCGCTCCGTGGCTCGACGACTCATTGCGAGCTCACAGAACAGGGCTCCGGGCAGCCGAGCGGAAATGGAGGAAAACTCGCCTCCCTGCGGACCTGGCATCCTTTCACTCCCTCCTCTCTACATTTTCCTCTTCGCTGCTGCTAAAGCCACTTTCTACCACTCTAAATTCCAAGCATCTGCCTCTAACCCTAGGAAGCTCTTTGCCACCTTCTCCTCCCTCCTGAATCCCCCTCCTCCCTCTCTGCAGATGACTTCGTCAACCATTTTGAAAAGAAGGTCGACGACATCCGATCCTCGTTTGCTAAGTCAAACGACACCGCTGGTTCTGCTCACACTGCCCTACCCTGTGCTCTGACCTCTTTCTCCCTCTCTCTCCAGATGAAATCTCGCGTCTTGTGACGGCCGGCCGCCCAACAACCTGCCTGCTTGACCCTATCCCCTCCTCTCTTCTCCAGACCATTTCCGGAGACCTTCTCCCTTACCTCACCTCGCTCATCAACTCATCCCTGACCGCTGGCTACGTCCCTTCCGTCTTCAAGAGAGCGAGAGTTGCACCCCTTCTGAAAAAAACCTACACTCGATCCCTCCGATGTCAACAACTACAGACCAGTATCCCTTCTTTCTTTTCTCTCCAAAACCCTTGAACGTGCCGTCCTTGGCCAGCTCTCCCGCTATCTCTCTCAGAATGACCTTCTTGATCCAAATCAGTCAGGTTTCAAGACTAGTCATTCAACTGAGACTGCTCTTCTCTGTATCACGGAGGCGCTCCGCACTGCTAAAGCTAACTCTCTCTCCTCTGCTCTCATCCTTCTAGACCTATCGGCTGCCTTCGATACTGTGAACCATCAGATCCTCCTCTCCACCCTCTCCGAGTTGGGCATCTCCCGGCGCGGCCCACGCTTGGATTGCGTCCTACCTGACAGGTCGCTCCTACCAGGTGGCGTGGCGAGACTCCGTCTCCTCACCACGTGCTCTCACCACTGGTGTCCCCCAGGGCTCTGTTCTAGGCCCTCTCCTATTCTCGCTATACACCAAGTCACTTGGCTCTGTCATAACCTCACATGGTCTCTCCTATCATTGCTATGCAGACGACACACAATTAATCTTCTCCTTTCCCCCTTCTGATGACCAGGTGGCGAATCGCATCTCTGCATGTCTGGCAGACATATCAGTGTGGATGACGGATCACCACCTCAAGCTGAACCTCGGCAAGACGGAGCTGCTCTTCCTCCCGGGGAAGGACTGCCCGTTCCATGATCTCGCCATCACGGTTGACAACTCCACTGTGTCCTCCCAGAGCGCTAAGAACCTTGGCGTGATCCTGGACAACACCCTGTCGTTCTCAACTAACATCAAGGCGGTGGCCCGTTCCTGTAGGTTCATGCTCTACAACATCCACAGAGTACGACCCTGCCTCACACAGGAAGCGGCGCAGGTCCTAATCCAGGCACTTGTCATCTCCCGTCTGGATTACTGCAACTCGCTGTTGGCTGGGCTCCCTGCCTGTGCCATTAAACCCCTACAACTCATCCAGAACGTCGCAGCCCGTCTGGTGTTCAACCTTCCCAAGTTCTCTCACGTCACCCCGCTCCTCCGCTCTCTCCACTGGCTTCCAGTTGAAGCTCGCATCCGCTACAAGACCATGGTGCTTGCCTACGGAGCTGTGAGGGGAACGGCACCTCAGTACCTCCAGGCTCTGATCAGGCCCTACACCCAAACAAGGGCACTGCGTTCATCCACCTCTGGCCTGCTCGCCTCCCTACCTCTGAGGAAGTACAGTTCCCGCTCAGCCCAGTCAAAACTGTTCGCTGCTCTGGCCCCCAATGGTGGAACAAACTCCCTCACGACGCCAGGACAGCGGAGTCAATCACCACCTTCCGGAGACACCTGAAACCCCACCTCTTTAAGGAATACCTAGGATAGGATAAAGTAATCCTTCTCACCCCCCCCTTAAAAGATTTAGATGCACTATTGTAAAGTGGCTGCTCCACTGGATGTCATAAGGTGAATGCACCAATTTGTAAGTCGCTCTGGATAAGAGCGTCTGCTAAATGACTTAAATGTAAATGTATAGATATACTGTGCATTCGTTCTTCAAAACTGCTCTATTCTCCCACAAATGGGATTCATTAGTAAGCGAGCAATGTCTGTTCTGACATTTAACACATTTACAGTGGGGAGAACAAGTATTTGATACACTGCCGATTTTGCAGGTTTTCTTACTTACAAAGCATGTAGAGGTTTTTATCATAGGTACACTTCAACTGTGAGAGACGGAATCTAAAACAAAAATCCAGAAAATCACATTGTATGATTTTTAAGTAATTAATTGGCATTTTATTTGCATGACATAAGTATTTGATACATCAGAAAAGCAGAACTTAATATTTGGTACAGAATCCTTTGTTTGCAATTACAGAGATCATACGTTTCCTGTAGTTCTTGACCAGGTTTGCACACACTGCAGCAGGGATTTTGGCCCACTCCTCCATACAGACCTTCTCCATAGCCTTCAGGTTTCAGGGCTGTCGTTGGGCAATACAGACTTTCAGCTCCCTCCAAAGATTTTCTATTGGGTTCAGGTCTGGAGACTGGCTAGGCCACTCCAGGACCTTGAGATGCTTCTTACGGAGCCACTCCTTAGTTGCCCTGGCTGTGTGTTTCGGGTCGTTGTCATGCTGGAAGACCCAGCCACGACCAATTTTCAATGCTCTTACTGAGGGAAGGAGGTTGTTGGCCAAGATCTCGCGATACATGGCCCCATCCATCCTCCCCTCAATACGGTGCAGTCGTCCTGTCCCCTTTGCAGAAAAGCATCCCCAAAGAATGATGTTTGCACCTCCGTGCTGCACGGTTGGGATGGTGTTCTTGGGGTTGTACTCATCATTCTTCTTCCTCCAAACACGGCGAGTGGAGTTTAGACCAAAAAGCTCTATTTTTGTCTCATCAGACCCCATGACCTTCTCCCATTCCTCCTCTGGATCATCCAGATGGTCATTGGCAAACTTCAGATGGGCCTAAACATGTGCTGGCTTGAGCAGGGGGACCTTGCGTGTGCTGCAGGATTTTAATCCATGACGGCGTAGTGTGTACTAATGGTTTTCTTTGAGACTGTAGTTCTGGGCTGATCCCTCACCTTCCTCATGATCATTGATGCCCCACGAGGTGAGATCTTGCATGGAGCCCCAGACCGAGGGTGATTGACCGTCATCTTGAACTTCTTCCATTTTCTAATAATTGCACCAACAGTTGTTGCCTTCTCACCAAGCTGCTTGCCTATTGTCCTGTAACCCATCTCAGCCTTGTGCAGGTCTACAATTTTATCCCTGATGTCCTTACACAGCTCTCTGGTCTTGGCCATTGTGGAGAGGTTGGAGTCTGTTTGATTGAGTGTGTGGACAGGTGTCTTTTATACAGGTAACGAGTTCAAATAGGTGCAGTTAATACAGGTAATGAGTGGAGAACAGGAGGGCTTCTTAAAGAAAAACTAACAGATCTGTGAGAGCCGGAATTCTTACTGGTTGGTAGGTGATCAAATACTTATGTCATGCAATAAAATGCAAATTAATTACTTAAAAATCATACAATGTGATTTTCTGGATTTTTGTTTTAGATTCCGTCTCTCACAGTTGAAGTGTACCTATGATAAAAATTACAGACCTCTACATGCTTTGTAAGTAGGAAAATCTGCAAAATCGGCAGTGTATAAAATACTTGTTCTCCCCACTGTAGGTATTTGTACTTGTCTTTCGGCTGTCCATTTTGCACCCTTCCGGTACTCTCCATACATTTTTTTCTGTTCTCTTGTTTTTTCTCTCAGGCCTCGCGTTTTGTTTGGCTGCCTGGTTCAGTTCCATTTTGACCTTTTCTTTTTATCTCAGCCAGTGTGTGTCACATATTAAACCTCTCCTCTGCCTCTCTCTCTCTCTCTCTGTGTTTTTCCTCTCCTCTCTCCTCTCCTCTCACCAGCCATAACTTCCCCCATCATCAGATCACTTCCATACACACATCACGATACACTTCCGTCAAGTGCTAACCAAAGTTCCCATTCCTCTTCCTGTTTAATCTCTTGTGGACAGACTACACAAACAGAGAGAGAGAGAGAGAGAGAGATCCTTTGTAATCCTAAAGTGTCTTGTTGAGAGGGAGTTTACCAACACAGAACTGCTCAGACTCTTGTCTCGTGGGCTGTATTTGAGATGAAAGAGACAGTGTTAGTCTGCCTTCGCTTGTGGGAGCTCTCCTCTCCTTTCCTCGTCTCTTTTCTACACCCCCTTCTCTCCCCGTCTCTCTCTTCTCTCTTCTCTCAGCTCAGAGACAGGTGGATGGACAGCAGCAGAATGACTCAGACTCAGTCAGAGAGAAAGTTATCTGGGCTATATTCATCCATATTGGCGTTTTTTCAGTTGTATGTATAAATGTACAGTATATGGATTAAGCTATAGTAGTTCTAACAAAATTGTGCTTCTTTAAAGAGCTGTCCCCTAACTTTAGAAACACACTTTGTACCTCATGGATTGATGTCAGTGGAAGATTCACACAAAGGTTTGAGATACTTCAAATACTATCAAATCAAATCACATGTTATTTGTCAAATGTGCCAAATACAACAGGTATTACAATGAACACCTTACAGTGAAAAGCCCTTTAACCAACAATGTAGTTCAAGAAATGGAGTTAAGAAAATATTTACTAAATAAACGGTGCGGGGGTACAGGTTATTTAAGGTCATTTGTAAAGTGACTATGCATAGATAATAACAACGAGTAGCAAAGGGGGGTCAATGTAAATAGTCCGGTTGGCCATTTGATTTTGGGTAGAAGCTGTTAAGGAGCCTTTTGACTTAACCGTCAGGTTCGGTCCTATGTTAGTTCATGGCAGAGCAGAATTTTGTATGCTAACTAAATGAGCACAACTTCTATTGAAGAACATTTATTGGTCACTCCTGTTAGAAAAGCAAACCTGTGTTGTTTAACTATGTAATGTTGACCTATGCTAGCAAACATATTTCATACTACTGAGACTTAGTTTAGGGATGCCAGTGGTATGGGAATTTCAGGAATGATTTGTTTAAAGGAATTGACACATTTTGATGGAATATTTCAATGAAACAGTATAAACTTCTTGAAGTTTCATGATTTGTTTCTGCGTGTGCGTGCATGTATGTACGTGTGTGTGTGTGTGTGTGTGCATGTATGTACGTGTGTGTGTGTGTGTGTGTGTGCGTGCATGTATGTACGTGTGTGTGTGTGTGTGCATGTATGTACGTGTGTGTGTGTGTGTGTGTGTGCATGTATGTACGTGTGTGTGTGTGTGTGCATGTATGTACGTGTGTGTGTGTGTGTGTGTGTGCATGTATGTACGTGTGTGTGTGTGTGTGTGTGCATGTATGTACGTGTGTGTGTGTGCATGTATGTACGTGTGTGTGTGTGTGTGTGTGCATGTATGTACGTGTGTGTGTGCATGTATGTACGTGTGTGTGTGTGTGTGTGTGTGCATGTATGTACGTGTGTGTGTGTGTGTGTGTGCATGTATGTACGTGTGTGTGTGTGTGTGTGCGAGCGTGTGTGTGTGTGCGAGCGTGTATGTACGTGTGTGTGTGTGTGTGTGTGTGTGCATGCGCACGCACTCATGTATGTATGTGCGTGTCTATGTATGCCCACTGCCCATTTCCAGTGGCACGTTTCCGCATCACTCCTGCCTGTCTCGTCCTCATGCAGAGGACAGACATATTTTGCTTGCCAAAATAAACGATACCGATAACCAATATATATTTTTTTGCGGCCAGTTAAATAGTTAACACACACACATGGACGCAGCAGTCTAAGGCACTGCATCTCAGTGCAAGAGGCACAACTACAGTCCCTGGTTCGAATCCAGGCTCTACCACATCCGGCCGTGATTGGTCCCATAGGGCGGTGCACAATTGGCCCAGCGTCGTCCGGGTTTTGTAAATACGAATTTGTTATTAACTGACTTGCCTAGTTAAATACAGGTTACACACACACACACACACACACACACACACACACACACACACACACATACACACACTAACCCAAAAATTATTTTGTTGGCATTTACGTTCGTCCCTATTACCAGTGAAACATAATCAAAACCTATTTCTATTTGATGTGTCAAATAACACTATTTGACATGTCAAATAAGCTGACCAATCAGGATCTGAATATGACTGCATGTCACATAATAATTGAACACGTTCATACATTTTTTTATGTAGATATTACACATTGATTACACTATCACTGGTCATAAAAAAGCTAGCTAGCTCATGGATGCAAACAATGTTCTTCCTCAAAAACATAGCAAAACAACATAATCTGTTTCAGTAGCTATAGTTAGCTAGCTAACTATATAGCTTGGTGTCATCTAAAATAACCCTAATTTATAAGATAGTTCTTGTTTGATTAATGGTGGTCGGACCCATCTATGTGAAGCTACAATAAGGATTAGCCACAATAGTGGACTTTGTGGTTAGCCTTCAAAATAAAAGTATGGCATAATTCTACTATTTGTATTCATTTGCATCACTATCAATTATATACTTTTATTTTGAAGGCAAACTGCAAATTCCACTATTGTGCCTAATCCTTATTGTGGCTAACCCGATCCGGTCGAGCCTCAATAGCCAGATAAAGCTAGCTGGTGGCTTATAACATTAGCTTTGGGCAACAAAGTTAAGTAGCTGGCTAGCTATTTATTTTCACGAACTGTAGTTCAATTTCAGTAGGCGAACAACAAGTGGAAACCTAGCTAATACTTACTCACAAGGATTCCTAAATCATTGCCAAGAATAATGAAAATGAATGCAGTTTATCCTGGTCATTGTTTTCAGGATGGTTTTATTGGTGCTAGCTAGGTACCAAGGTAAAGCTAGCTGCTCCAGAAGTTGCGGTCGAAGAAATGGTGCTTTATTACCAACGCGGTATTGTAAACACATTGTTCGTGGCCGATGTTTGCTTGTTTGCAGACTTTTTTGTACAGCTTTGACAGTGCTACAATCTTTTTTGAAATGCAAAGACCCAAACGGCGTTCCATAGTATGTATGCCGTGAAGCTAATAGCAGTGACGCTATTACTGTGTAACTCCGGTAGGGCAACATCTGAAAAATAACGCACTTGGTGCCCGGTGCCCGGTGCTTTTGACCAGTTGGCAAAAGCCAACATCACTCACAACAGAGAACAATTGATTGTCAAAGGCAATGAATTCCATTATCTTGGCTTTATTGGATTTCACCTTTGAATTGTCTCGCTGAAATGTTCTTACTCTTTCAAATGCCTGCTCAACTTGTTGACTGCTGGATCCACACAGCAGACATTGTGGGCTAGGTTAGGAATGCTGTGTGGCACGTGTAGCGCAACATTTCTACGTGGCGTCATTACGTCATGTACCTACGCTATATAGGTATGCACGGCAGCTTTGACATCGCTTTTTAACATCACCTTTAACCTAGACATCGGGCCGATACCAATGTTGGCATTTTTAGCTAATATCGGCCGATTCCAATATGTTCACCGATATATTGTGCATCCCTAATTTCAACCAATGTGTTTCAACTGTTTATTTACGATTATCCTCCTTCATCGGTTGTTATTTTGTGTTGCATAATAGTGGAGCTGCCTCTCTCCTACCATTTTGTATTCAATATAAACATACAGGATTGGCCCTCTCAGGTCTGTTTCCAGGGCATGTGAGGGCACCACTTAATTTTCCTGCATTCAAACAGTCCCATTCAGTGGCTATCTGGTTTTGAGTTTTTATTTTTTATTTTTTTTATTTTACCTTTATTTAACTAGGCAAGTCAGTTAAGAACACATTCTTATTTTCAATGACGGCCTAGGAACAGTGGGTTAACTGCCTGTCAGCTCGGGGGTTACTAGGCTACCCCTCTAACCACTAGGCTACCCTGCCGCTCCAGTTGCAGTGCATCACTCATGTTTCTATGGTTCTCTCTCTCTCTCTCTCTCTCTCTCTCTCTCTCTGTCTCTCTCTCTCTGTCTCTCTGTCTCTGTCTCTCTGTCTCTGTCTCTCTCTCTCTCTCTCTCTCTCTCTATTGAGCCTCATCTGTCTCAAATCGGCTCTATCAAAAGATTCAAAAGGTACTTTACCTCAATTAGGGATAAATACCAGCTCAGGGAGCACATAATAGGTTGTCTGCTCCTCTCTCATCGATCTGGCTTCTGTGAGGAAGGGAAGGTCACAGATGTACATTAAAATGTTGTTCTGCATAGCTGGCCTCATAAAGACGGGAGGGACTGTGGCGGGTGGAGAGGACACTCATTTCAATTGCAGAGAGAAGGCTTGTTCTCTCAGCGAAGGGACTTTTATCTAAGCAGACATTTGACTGGACGATGTATTCACTCATCTGGGACGTGGACTAATCCCCAGTAGTAACACTATTTGTTTATTTATAGTTCCTGCCTTTCTAGGGGGGTTTTCTTAGCCACTGTGCTTCATCCATACATCTGCATTGCTTGCTCTCTGGGGGTCTCATATGGGTTTCTGTATAAGCACTTTGTGACAACTGCTGATGTAAAAAGTCTTTGTAAATAAATGTGATTGATTATTTGATACAACTGAGTAGACTCACTGTATTAGGCCTGGGACAGTATCTTTTGTTTGAGGGAATGTTTATCATTTAGTAATAGTTGTGCCTCGCAGGATGATGCCAGGCTGTTTTGATGTAAACAGTCAGACCAGCTCCTTCAGCAGCCTAACATACACACACACACACACACACACACACACACACACACACACACACACACACACACACACACACACACACACACACACACACACACACACGCACACAGGATGATGCCAGCCTAGCCTGTGACGATGACTTTCTCCCGTCCTTGGATTTGCTGTGACGTTGGGGTAGGCTATGATACCAATGCCGGTCTCCATAGCAACAGGCTTATTACATCACCGCCCGCCATCCTGCTGCTCTCGTCAGACTGGTGTTGTAGCCCAGACACACACACACACACACACACACACACACACACACACACACTGCATGCCAAATCACACACCACACAGACTGCACGCCAAACTCTTAAATCAAATGGGCCAAAAATGGCATTTTAACAACAACACAAATGTCAGCCTACATTGGCCATAACACTACCTGAAACCTGTCTGCTTGCTTACACATGTGTACTTACACATACACATTATACTGCCACACCACAACACTTGTACATATCTGTACTCTGAAACCTACAATACTTGCATGCCGTTCACAAGTTGCTCAACAATACTCAAAGTTGTAATTTCCTCTGCCTGGTCTCAGGCAGTTAAGCCCCCTCTATATATGGCCCTGTCTTTACTCCAGTTTCACTGTAGCCTGCGGGAAGGTTAGCTCCTACATGATCTGTGTCATTAATGGGGTTAACGTTCCGTCTTGGCCTGATTTCCACAGCTGCCTCCCTGCAGATTGCCAAGATGGATGTTTGGGTGAGAGGTTTGGAAATGGAGGCTAAATTCTCCGTTGGTAGACAGACAGAAATACTTGTAGCCAGGTACCTGAGATTTGAGGATGCATACAGGACACAGGAAAGGGCTTGCAGAAGGTTGCCCAGTAGATTATCAGATGTCAAACCCTCTCTTTTCTTCCTTACTCAAACTGTACAGTACCTCCCATTGGCCAGCTTGTACTTCCTGTCCCCAGTGGAGGTCAAAGTGACCTTGCAGTCTAGTCGCTCACATTAGCCTGCCTGGGGATGGGGTTAGTTGCTGCCTGACTGGACTCTCCTCTCCTCACCACGTCACCTCTATCCTCACCACGTCACCTCTATCCTCACCACGTCACCTCTATACTCACCACGTCACCTCTATCCTCACCACGGCATCTCTATCCTCACCACGTCACCTCTATCCTCACCACGTCACCTCTATCCTCACCACGGCATCTCTATCCTCACCACGTCACCTCTATCCTCACCACGGCATCTCTATCCTCACCACGTCACCTCTATCCTCACCACGTCACCTTTATCCTCACCACGTCACCTCTATACTCACCTCTATCCTCACCACCTCTATCCTCACCACCTCACCTCTATCCTCACCACGTCACCTCTATCCTCACCACTATCCTCGCGTCACCCATCCTCAATCCTCACCACGTCACCTCTACCTCACCACGTCTATCCTCACCACGTCACCTCTATCCTCACCACGTCACCTCTATCCTCACCACGTCACCTATCCTCACCATCAACTCCATCCTCACCACGTCACCCTATCCTCACCACTATCCTCACCACGTCACCTCTATCCTCACCACGTCACCTCTATCCTCACCACGCATCTCTATCCTCACCACGGCATCTCTATCCTCACCACGTCACCTCTATCACGGCATCCTCACCACGTCACTCCATCCTCACCACGTCACCTCTATCCTCACCACGTCACCTCTATCCTCACCACGTCACCTCTATCCTCACCACGTCACGTCTATCCTCACCACGTCACCTCTATCCTCACCACGTCACCTCTATCCTCACCACAGCATCTCTATCCTCACCACGGCATCTCTATCCTCACCACGTCACTCTATCCTCACCACGTCACCTCTCCATCTCTATCCTCACCACGTCACCTCTATCCTCACCACGTCACCTCTATCCTCACCACGTCACCTCCATCCTCACCACGTCATATCCTCACCACGTCACCTCATCCTCTCACCTCTGTCCTCACCACGTCACCTCTATCCTCACCACGTCACATCTATCCTCACCACGTCACCTCTATCCTCACCACGTCATCTCTATCCTCACCACGTCACCTCGATCCTCACCACTTCACCTCTATCCTCACCACCTCACCTCTGTCCTCACCACGTCACCTCTATCCTCACCACGTCACATCTATCCTCACCACGTCATCTCTATCCTCACCACGTCACCTCGATCCTCACCACTTCACCTCTATCCTCACCACGTCACCTCTATCCTCACCACGTCATCTCTATCCTCACCACGTCACCTCTATCCTCACCACGTCACCTCTATCCTCACCACTATCTATCCTCACCACGTCACCTCCATCCTCACCACGTCACCTCGATCCTCACCACGTCACCTCTATCCTCACCACCTCACCTCACTCACCACGTCACCTCTATCCTCACCACGTCACCTCTATCCTCACCACGTCACCTCTATCCTCTATCCTCACCACGTCACCTCTATCCTCACCACGTCATCTCTATCCTCACCACGTCATCCTCTCACCTCTATCCTCACCACGTCACCTCTATCCTCACCACGTCAACTCTATCCTCACCACGTCAACTCCATCCTCACCACGTCACCTCTATCCTCACCACGTCACCTCTATCCTCACCACGTCACCTCTATCCTCACCACGTCACCTCTATCCTCACCACGGCATCTCTATCCTCACCACGTCACCTCTATCCTCACCACGGCATCTCTATCCTCACCACGTCAACTCCATCCTCACCACGTCACGTCTATCCTCACCACGTCACCTCTATACTCACCACGTCACCTCTATCCTCACCACGTCACGTCTATCCTCACCACGTCACCTCTATCCTCACCACGTCACCTCTATCCTCACCACAGCATCTCTATCCTCACCACGGCATCTCTATCCTCACCACGTCAACTCTATCCTCACCACGTCACCTCTATCCTCACCACGTCATCTCTATCCTCACCACGTCACCTCTATCCTCACCACGTCACCTCTATCCTCACCACGTCACCTCCATCCTCACCACGTCACCTCGATCCTCACCACGTCACCTCGATCCTCACCACTCACCTCTGTCCTCACCACGTCACCTCTATCCTCACCACGTCATCTCTATCCTCACCACGTCACCTCTATCCTCACCACGTCATCTCTATCACCGATCCTCACCATCACCCTATCCTCACCACCTCACCTCTGTCCTCACCACGTCACCTCTATCCTCACCACGTCACATCTATCCTCACCACGTCACCACCTCTATCCTCACCACGTCATCTCTATCTCTATCCTCACCCTCACCTCGTCCTCACCACTTCACCTCTATCCTCACCACGTCACCTCTATCCTCACCACGTCATCTCTATCCTCACCACGTCACCTCTATCCTCACCACGTCACCTCTATCCTCACCACGTCACCTCCATCCTCACCACGTCACCTCGATCCTCACCACGTCACCTCTATCCTCACCACCTCACCTCTGTCCTCACCACGTCACCTCTATCCTCACCACGTCACATCTATCCTCACCACGTCACCTCTATCCTCACCACGTCATCTCTATCCTCACCACGTCACCTCGATCCTCACCACTTCACCTCTATCCTCACCACGTCACCTCTATCCTCACCACGTCATCTCTATCCTCACCACGTCATCTCTATCCTCACCACGTCACCTCTATCCTCACCACCTCACCTCTGTCCTCACCACGTCACCTCTATCCTCACCACGTCACCTCTATCCTCACCACGTCACCTCTATCCTCACCACGTCACCTCTATCCTCACCACGTCACCTCTATCCTCACCACGTCTCTGAGACCTTGGTCATTAATCGTTAATGTGCACAGAGACAGAGTGTCCTGTTTTGTCCTGTTCTGTTCTGTGTGCTTCAGGGCCACTCCGGAAGGAGACGAGGGGCCAGGTGAGCTGTCATACGGCGTGCCTCATTCCCACTTCTACTGTTACCCTAACTGTCTAAGTAGGGAAGGATGTTTGGCGTGCATGCATATGTGTGTGTTTGTGTGAAGGTGAGGTGCTGACGGGGGCCATCTCTCTAACGCCCACCCCCTTACCTTACATAACTCCAGGTTCTGATGTTTAGCAGAAAGTTCTAAAATAGGAGCTGTGGTGTCAGCACGCAGGGCTGCAGTGGTGCATTATGGTGTGTGTGGGGGGGATTACGCATGTATAAAATGTCTGAAGGAGGATGATAATGCAGCACAATGAGAGGTGAGGGAGAGGTGCTGGCTGCTGTCTCATCCTCATCTCATACATGGCCCTGCACTGGCAGCTCTTGCGCTTAGGGTGCACTGTGGATGGGCTGACTAGAGTGAGGCACACCACTTGAATGCTGAGATGGGAAGGAGGGAGGGAGGAAGACGCAGGTTATCGTAACCCAATCTTTCCAATCTCTTTTTAAATCCAATTGATTTCAAATCGTTCCACGAGTCCCAAATAGCAAAGCAATTTATGAACTCAAATACTAATGTTATTTTATAACAATTACCGATACAGGGAGCTGATTGCTCCCATAAATACTGTAGCTTTCAGTACAAACAGCAGAGAGAGATTAATGAGAGATCATAGACATCTCACAGATATGTCAGAGATATCAGCAATATCACGAATACGTTTGTCTGGCATCCTGTAATAGTGTCAATCACCAGCAGTCATTTATCTTGATAAAGCAAGTCACCCTCCACCTGCCAGTCCAGAGCAGACATGACTGCTTCATTCTGAACAGAGAGAGATACCTCAAACCAGTCAAATATTCATCCTGGTATGTGTGCCTCAGCTGGTAAACATGGTATTAGCAACGCCAACATCGTGGGTTCAATTCCCACAGGGATCACACAAAAATGTATGTACACTCAATGTCTGGTGCAAGTCACTGATGAATAAAAGCATCTGCTTAGTGGTATCGGGGTTAGTATGGGGGGATTTCATGTTCATGTATCATGTTGATGTAGGGAATAGCGGAGGGCCATCGTGATACAGCCTGCAGGTGAACTTATCTGTTACAGTCATCTCTAATGAGGAGGTATGTTAACCTGATTAGACAGGATATGTCCTAATGAACCATAACCCAGACATATTAATTAACTCTCCTTACTATCTCCTCATCTACCTCCAGTTCTATTCAGTTTGCTGGTAGTAGTGTTGGGGTTAGGTTAGACTCTGTCTCCTCTTCATCCACCTCCATTCAGTTTGCTGGAAGTAGTGTTGGGGTTAGGTTAGACTCTGTCTCCTCTTCATCCACCTCCATTCAGTTTGCTGGTAGTAGTGTTGGGGTTAGGTTAGACTCTGTCTCCTCTTCATCCACCTCCATTCAGTTTGCTGGTAGTAGTGTTGGGGTTAGGTTAGACTCTGTCTCCTCTTCATCCACCTCCATTCAGTTTGCTGGTAGTAGTGTTGGGGTTAGGTGAGACTCTGTCTCCTCTTCATCCACCTCCATTCAGTTTGCTGGTAATAGTGTTGGGGTTAGGTTAGACTCTGTCTCCTCTTCATCCACCTCCATTCAGTTTGCTGGTAGTAGTGTTGGGGTTAGGTTAGACTCTGTCTCCTCTTCATCCACCTCCATTCAGTTTGCTGGTAGTAGTGATGGGGTTAGGTTAGACTCTGTCTCCTCTTCATCCACCTCCATTCAGTTTGCTGGTAGTAGTGTTGGGGTTAGGTTAGACTCTGTCTCCTCTTCATCCACCTCTATTCAGTTTGCTGGTAGTAGTGATGGGGTTAGGTTAGACTCTGTCTCCTCTTCATCCACCTCTATTCAGTTTGCTGGTAGTAGTGATGGGGTTAGGTTAGACTCTGTCTCCTCTTCATCCACCTCCATTCAGTTTGCTGGTAGTAGTGTTGAGGTTAGGTTTGACTCTGTCTCCTCTTCATCCACCTCCATTCAGTTTGCTGGTAGTAGTGATGGGGTTAGGTTAGACTCTGTCTCCTATTCATCCACCTCCATTCAGTTTGCTGGTAGTAGTGTTGGGGTTAGGTTATACTCTCTCCTCTTCATCCACCTCCATTCAGTTTGCTGGCAGTAGTGTTGGGGTTAGGTTAGACAACTCTCCTGTCTCTTCATCTATTTCCATCCAGTCTTCTAGTAACAAGGCTGTGGTTATTCTCCTGTCTCTTCATCTATTTCCATCCAGTTTTCTAGTAACAAGGCTGTGGTTATTCTCCTGTCTCTTCATCTATTTCCATTCAGTCTTCTAGTAACAAGGCTGTGGTTATTCTCCTGTCTCTTCATCTATTTCCATTCAGTCTTCTAGTAACAAGGCTGTGGTTATTCTCCTGTCTCTTCATCTATTTCCATTCAGTCTTCTAGTAACAAGGCTGTGGTTATTCTCCTGTCTCTTCATCTATTTCCATTCAGTCTTCTAGTAACAAGGCTGTGGTTATTCTCCTGTCTCTTCATCTATTTCCATTCAGTCTTCTAGTAACAAGGCTGTGGTTATTCTCCTGTCTCTTCATCTATTTCCATCCAGTCTTCTAGTAACAAGGCTGTGGTTATTCTCCTGTCTCTTCATCTATTTCCATCCAGTCTTCTAGTAACAAGGCTGTGGTTATTCTCCTGTCTCTTCATCTATTTCCATTCAGTCTTCTAGTTACAAGGCTGTGGTTATTCTCCTGTCTCTTCATCTATTTCCATTCAGTCTTCTAGTAACAAGGCTGTGGTTATTCTCCTGTCTCTTCATCTATTTCCATTCAGTCTTCTAGTAACAAGGCTGTGGTTATTCTCCTGTCTCTTCATCTATTTCCATTCAGTCTTCTATTAACAAGGCTGTGGTTATTCTCCTGTCTCTTCATCTATTTCCATTCAGTCTTCTAGTAACAAGGCTGTGGTTATTCTACTGTCTCTTCATCTATTTCCATCCAGTCTTCTAGTAACAAGGCTGTGGTTATTCTCCTGTCTCTTAATCTATTTCCATTCAGTCTTCTAATAACAAGTCT
>NW_027038834.1:0-39665 GCF_034236695.1 Oncorhynchus nerka
TACCAGTATTGTATGGAGTGATGCCAGTATTGTATGGAGTGATACCAGTATTGTATGGAGTGATACCAGTATTGTATGGAGTGGTACCAGTATTGTATGGAGTGATACCAGTATTGTATGGAGTGGTACCAGTATTGTATGAGTAGATACCAGTATTGTATGGAGTGGTACCAGTATTGTATGGAGTGGTACCAGTATTGTATGGAGTAATACCAGTATTGTATGGAGTGGTACCAGTATTGTATGGAGTGGTACCAGTATTGTATGGAGTGGTACCAGTATTGTATGGAGGTAGGTACCAGTATTGTATGGAGTGGTACCAGTATTGTATGGAGTGGTACCAGTATTGTATGGAGTGATACCAGTATTGTATGGAGTGATACCAGTATTGTATGGAGTGGTACCAGTATTGTATGGTACTATTGTAGGAGTACCAGTATTGTATGGAGTGGTACCAGTATTGTATGGAGTGGTACCAGTATTGTATGGAGTGATACCAGTATTGTATGGAGTGATACCAGTATTGTATGGAGTGGTACCAGTATTGTATGGAGTGGTACCAGTATTGTATGGAGTGGTACCAGTATTGTATGGAGTGGTACCAGTATTGTATGGAGTGGTACCAGTATTGTATGGAGTGGTACCAGTATTGTATGGAGTGGTACCAGTATTGTATGGAGTGGTACCAGTATTGTATGGAGTGGTACCAGTATTGTATGGAGTGGTACCAGTATTGTATGGAGTGGTACCAGTATTGTATGGAGTGATACCAGTATTGTATGGAGTAGTACCAGTATTGTATGGAGTGGTACCAGTATTGTATGGAGTGGTACCAGTATTGTATGGAGTGGTACCAGTATTGTATGGAGTGGTACCAGTATTGTATGGAGTGGTACCAGTATTGTATGGAGTGGTACCAGTATTGTATGGAGTGATACCAGTATTGTATGGAGTGATACCAGTATTGTATGGAGTGATACCAGTATTGTATGGAGTAGTACCAGTATTGTATGGAGTGATACCAGTATTGTATGGAGTGGTACCAGTATTGTATGGAGTGATACCAGTATTGTATTGAGTGGTACCAGTATTGTATGGAGTAGTACCAGTATTGTATGGAGTGGTACCAGTATTGTATGGAGTAATACCAGTATTGTGCTGGTGGTACCGGTATGGAAATATACCAGTATTGTAGGTAGTACCAGTATTGTATGGAGTAGTACCAGTATTGTATGGAGTAATTACCAGTATTGTATGGGTAAGTATTGTAAAGTATTGTATGGAGAGGTACCAGTATTGTATGGAGTGGTACCAGTATTGTATGGAGTGGTACCAGTATTGTATGGAGTGGTACCAGTATTGTATGGAGTGATAGCAGTACTGTATGGAGTGGTACCAGTATTGTATGGAGTGGTACCAGTATTGTATGGAGTGATACCAGTATTGTATGGAGTTAGTGCCAGTATTGTATGGGTAATGCTAATGTAGTGGTACCAGTATTGTATGGAGTCATACCAGTATTGTATGGTGTTACCAGTATAATGCCGGTATTGTGGAGTGAGTACCAGTATTGTATGGAGTGATGCCAGTATTGTATGGAATTGGTACCAGTATTGTATGGAGTGATACCAGTATTGTATGGAGTAGTACCAGTATTGTAATATGGAGTGGTACCAGTATTGTATGGAGTGATACCAGTGGTACCGGTATTGGTAGTACCAGTATTGTATGAGTGGTACCAGTATTGTAGGTAGTACCAGTATTGTATGGAAAGTACCAGTATTGCATGGAGTGGTACCAGTATTGTATGGAGTGGTGCCAGTATTGTATGGAGAAGGTACCAGTATTGTATGGAGTGGTACCAGTATTGTATGGAGTGGTACCAGTATTTGTATGGAGTGATACCAGTATTGTATGGAGAGTACCAGTATCAGTATTTTGTATGGAGTGATACCAGTATTGTGTGTGTAAATTGTATGAAGAGTACCAGTATTGTATGGAGTGATACCAGTATTGTATGAGTGGTACCAGTATTGTATGGGAGTGATACCAGTATTGTATGGAGTGATACCAGTATTGTATGGAGTAGTACCAGTATTGTATGGAGTGATACCAGTATGTTAGTGGTACCAGTATTGTGGTGATACCAGTATTGTATGGAGTGGGTACCAGTATTGTATGGAGTAGTACCAGTGGTAGTATGGAGTAGTACCAGTATTGTATGGAGTGGTACCAGTATTGTATGGAGTGGTACCAGTATTGTATGAGTGGTACCAGTATTTTATGGAGTTGTACCAGTATTGTATGGGTAAGTGATGTAATAAGCAGTACGTATTGTATGAGTGGTACCAGTATTATGAGTGGTACCAGTATTTATGGAGGATAGTATTATGGGTGATACCAGTATTGTATGAATTAGTACCAGTATTGTATGGAAGATACCAGTATATGGAGTGGTACCAGTATTGTATGGAGAGGTACCAGTATTATATGGAGTGATGCAGTATTGTATGAGTGGTACCAGTATTGTATGGTATTAGTATTGATAACCAGTATGTATGGGTGGTACCAGTATTGTATGGGTGGTACCAGTATTGTATGGAGAGGTACCAGTATTGTATGGAGTAGTACCAATATTGTATGGAGAGGTACCAGTATTGTATGGAGTGGTAGCCTATTGTATGGAGAGGTACCAGTATTGCATGGGTGGTACCAGTATTGTATCAGTCGTTACTCAATTGTATAGGTGGTACCAATAATGTGAAAATGGTACCAGTATTGTCTAATAGTGGTACCAGTATTGTATGGAGTGGTACCAGTATTGTATGGAGTAGTACCAGTATTGTTAGCGTACTGAGTGGTACCAGTATTGTATGGAAGTACCAGTATTGTATGGAGTAATCCCAGGTAATTGCCACTTTTGTATGGAGTGGTACCAATATTGTATGGAGAAAGTGCATTATTGTATGGAGTGGTACCAGTATTGTATGGAGTGATACCAGTATTGTATGGAAGCGATACCAGTATTGCATGTAGTAGTACGAATGGCTGTGTGTATGGGTGATACCAGTATTGTATGGAGTGGTACCAGTATTGTATGGAGTGATACCAGTATTGTATGGAGTGGTACCAGTATTGTATGGAGTGATACCAATGTGTATGGAGTATTGTGGTAGTACCAGTATTGTATGGAAGTAGTACCAGTATTGTATGGGTGATATCAGTATTGTATGGGTGGTACCAGTATTGTATGGAGTAAATACCAGTATTGTATGGAGTGAGGTGGTACCAGTATTGTATGGAGTGGTACCATTATTGTATGGAGTAGTACCAGTATTGTATGGAGTGATACCAGTATTGTATGGAGTGGTACCAGTATTGTATGGGTGATACGTATTGTATTGAGTGGTACCAGTATTGTATGGAGTGATACCAGTATTTATGCGGTGGTACCAGTATTGTATGGAGTGGTACCAGTATTGTATGGAGTGGTACCAGTATTGTATGAGTAGTACCAGTATTGTATGGAGTAGTACCAGTATTGTATGGGTGGTACCAGTATTGTATGGAGTGGTACCAGTATTGTATGGAGAGGTACCAGTATTGTATGGAGTGGTACCAGTATTGTATGGAGTGGTACCAGTATTGTGGTACCAGTATTGTATGGAGTGATAGCAGTACTGTATGGGTGATACCAGTAGTGTATGGAGTGATACCAGTATTGTATGGAGTGATACCAGTATTGTAGGTGGTGCCAGTATTGTATGGGTGGTACCAGTATTGTATGGAGAGGTACCAGTATTGTATGGAGTGGTACCAGTATTGTATGGAGAGGTACCAGTATTGTATGGAGTGATACCAGTATTGTATGGAGTGGTACCAGTATTGTATGGAGTGATACCAGTATTGTACGGAGTGGTACCAGTATTGTATGGAGTGGTACCAGTATTGTATGGAGAGGTACCAGTATTGTATGGAGTAGTACCAGTATTGTATGGAGAGGTACCAGTATTGTATGGAGTGGTACCAGTATTGTATGGAGAGGTACCAGTATTGCATGGAGTGGTACCAGTATTGTATGGAGTGGTACCAGTATTGTATGGAGTGGTACCAGTATTGTATGGAGAGGTATCAGTATTGTATGGAGTGGTACCAGTATTGTATGGTGGTACCAGTATTGTATGGAGTGGTACCAGTATTGTATGGAGTAATACCAGTATTGTATGGAGTGATACCAGTATTGTATGGAGAGGTACCAGTATTGTATGGAGTAGTACCAGTATTGTATGGAGTGATACCAGTATTGTATGGAGTAGTACCAGTATTGTATGGAGTGATACCAGTATTGTATTGAGTGGTACCAGTATTGTATGGAGTGATACCAGTATTGTATGGAGTGGTACCAGTATTGTATGGAGTGATACCAGTATTGTATGGAGTAGTACCAGTATTGTATGGAGAGGTACCAGTATTGTATGGAGTGGTACCAGTATTGTATGGAGTGGTACCAGTATTGTATGGAGTGGTACCAGTATTGTATGGAGTGATAGCAGTACTGTATGGAGTGGTACCAGTATTGTATGGAGTGGTACCAGTATTGTATGGAGTGATACCAGTATTGTACGGAGTGGTGCCAGTATTGTATGGAGTGGTACCAGTATTGTATGGAGAGGTACCAGTATTGTATGGAGTGGTACCAGTATTGTATGGAGAGGTACCAGTATTGTATGGAGTGATACCAGTATTGTATGGAGTGGTACCAGTATTGTATGGAGTGATACCAGTATTGTTATGTCCCACTATTGATGGTACCAGTATTGTATGGAGTGGTACCAGTATTGTATGGAGAGGTACCAGTATTGTATGGAGTAGTACCAGTATTGTATGGAGAGGTACCAGTATTGTATGGAGTGGTACCAGTATTGTATGGAGAGGTACCAGTATTGCATGGAGTGGTACCAGTATTGTATGGAGTGGTACCAGTATTGTGTACCAGTATTGTGGTTACCAGTATTGTATGGAGTGGTACCAGTATTGTATGGAGTGTACCAGTATTGTATGGAGTAATACCAGTATTGTATGGAGAGGTACCAGTATTGTATGGAGTGGTACCAGTATTGTATGGATAGTACCAGTATTGTATGGGTGGTACCAGTATTGTATGGAGTGGTACCAGTATTGTATGGAGGTGATACCAGTATTGTATGGGTGGTACCAGTATTGTATGGGTGATACCAGTATTTATGGAGTGGTACCGGTATTGTATGTAGTAGTACCAGTATTGTATGGAGTGATACCAGTATTGTATGGAGTGGTACCAGTATTGTATGGGTGTATTATTGTATTGTCTATGGAGTGATACCAGTATTGTATGGAGTAGTACCAGTATTGTATGGGTAATACCAGTATTGTATGGAGTGATACCAGTATTGTATGGAGTGATGTACCAGTATTGTACAGTATTATGGTGGTACCAGTATTGTATGGAGTGATACCAGTATTGTATGGAGTGGTACCAGTATTGTATGGAGTAGTACCAGTATTGTATGGAGTGGTACCAGTATTGTATGGAGTGATACCAGTATTGTACAGTATTGAGTGGTACCAGTATTGTATGGAGTAGTACCAGTATGTATGTGGAGTGATACCAGTATTGTATGGGTGGTACCAGTATTGTATGGAGTGGTACCAGTATTGTATGAGTGATAGTATTGTATGGAGTGGTACCAGTATTGTAAGGTGATACCAGTATTGTTTAGTGATACCAGTATTGTATGGAGTGGTACCAGTATTGTATGATGGTACCAGTATTGGTAATACCAGTATTGTATGGAGTGGTACCAGTATTGTATGGAGTGGTACCAGTATTGTATGAGTGATACCAGTATTGTATGGGTGGTGCCAGTATTGTATGGAGTGATACCAGTATTGTATGAAGTATTCCAGTATTGTATGGAGTGGTACCAGTATTGTATGGAGTGGTACCAGTATTGTATGGAGTGGTACCAGTATTGTATGGAGTGGTACCAGTATTGTATGGAGTGGTACCAGTATTGTATGGAGAGGTATCAGTATTGTATGGAGTGGTACCAGTATTGTATGGAGAGGTACCAGTATTGTATGGAGTGGTACCAGTATTGTATGGAGTGATACCAGTATTGTATGGAGTGATACCAGTATTGTATGGAGTAGTACCAGTATTGTATGGAGTGATACCAGTATTGTATGGAGTGGTACCAGTATTGTATGGAGTGATACCAGTATTGTATTGAGTGGTACCAGTATTGTATGGAGTGATACCAGTATTGTATGGAGTGGTACCAGTATTGTACATGGAGTGATGCCAGTATTGTAGGTAGTACCAGTATTGTATGGAGTAGTACCAGTATTGTATGGAGTGGTACCAGTATTGTATGGAGTAGTACCAGTATTGTATGGAGTGGTACCAGTATTGTATGGAGTGATACCAGTACTGTATGGAGTAGTACCAGTATTGTATGGAGAGGTACCAGTATTGTATGGAGTGGTACCAGTATTGTATGGAGTGATACCAGTATTGTATGGAGTGGTACCAGTATTGTATGGAGTGATACCAGTATTGTATTGAGTGGTACCAGTATTGTATGGAGTGATACCAGTATTGTATGGAGTGGTACCAGTATTGTATGGAGTGATACCAGTATTGTATGGAGTAGTACCAGTATTGTATGGAGAGGTACCAGTATTGTATGGAGTGGTACCAGTATTGTATGGAGTGGTACCAGTATTGTATGGAGTGGTACCAGTATTGTATGGAGTGATAGCAGTACTGTATGGAGTGGTACCAGTATTGTATGGAGTGGTACCAGTATTGTATGGAGTGATACCAGTATTTATGCGGTGGTGCCAGTATTGTATAGTGGTACCAGTATTGTATAAGGTACCAGTATTGTATGGAGTGGTACCAGTATTGTATGTAGATGGGGTACCAGTATTGTATGGAGTGATACCAGTATTGTATGGAGTGGTACCAGTATTGTATGGAGTGATACCAGTATTGCATGGAGTAGTACCAGTATTGTATGGAGTGGTACCAGTATTGTATGGAGTGGTACCAGTATTGTATGGAGTGGTACCAGTATTGCTGGGTGGTACCAGTATTGTATGGAGTGGTACCAGTATTGTATGGAGGTACCAGTATTGTGGGTGGTACCAGTATTGTATGGGTGGTACCAGTATTGTATGGAGTGGTACCAGTATTGTATGGAGTGGTCAGTATTGTATGGTGTGTACCAGTATTGTATAGTGATGCCAGTATTGTATGGGTGATACCAGTATTGTATGGAGTAGTACCAGTATTGTATGGAGAGGTATCAGTATTGTATGGAGTGGTACCAGTATTGTATGGAGTGATACCAGTATTGTATGGAGTAGTACCAGTATTGTATGGAGTGGTACCAGTATTGTATGGAGTGGTACCAGTATTGTATGGAGTGGTACCAGTATTGTATGGAGTAGTACCAGTATTGTATGGAGTACCGTACCAGTATTGTATGTAGTAATACCTTGGTATTGTATGGAGTGGTACCAGTATTGTATGGAGTGGTACCAGTATTGTATGGAGTGATACCAGTATTGTATGGAGTGGTACCAGTATTGTATGGGTGTGTACCAGTATTGTATGAGTGGTACCAGTATTTATGATACCAGTATTGTATGGAGTAATACCAGTATTGTATGGAGTGATGCCAGTATTGTACGGAGACAAGTACCAGTATTGTATGGAGTGGTACCAGTATGTATGGGGTGGTACCAGTATTGTATGGAGTAGTACCAGTATTGTATGGAGAAATTACCAGTATTGTATGATACAGTATTGTATGGAGTGGTACCAGTATTGTATGGAGTGGTACCAGTATTGTATGGGTGATACCAGTATTGTATGGTGGTACCAGTATTGTATGGATGGTACCAGTATTGTATGGAGTGGTACCAGTATTGTATGGAGTGGTACCAGTATTGTATGGAGTGATACCAGTATTGTATGGAGTGGTACCAGTATTGTATGGAGTATCAGTATTGTATGGAGTGGTACCAGTATTGTATGGAGTGGTACCAGTATTGTATGGAGTAGTACCAGTATTGTATGGAGTGGTACCAGTATTGTATGGAGTGATACCGGTATTGTATGGTGGTACCAGTATTGTATGGAGTGGTACCAATTGTATGGAGTGATACCAGTACTGTATGGAGTAGTACCAGTATTGTATGGAGTATTGGTACAGTATTGTATGGAGTGGTACCAGTATTGTATGAGTGGTACCAGTATTGTATGGAGTGGTACCAGTATTGTATGGAGTGATACCAGTATTGTATGGAGTGATACCAGTATTGTATGGAGTGATACCAGTATTGTATGGAGTGATACCAGTATTGTATGGAGTGATACCAGTATTGTATGGAGTAGTACCAGTATTGTATGGAAGTGATACTGGTATTGTATGAGTGGTACCAGTATTGTATGGAGTGGTACCAGTATTGTATGGAGTGGTACCAGTATTTGTAAATGGAGTGATACAGTATTGTATGGAGTGGTACCAGTATGTATGGAGTGGTACCAGTATTGTATGGAGTACCAGTATGCGGAGTGGTGCCAGTATTGTATGGAGTGGTACCAGTATTGTATGGAGAGGTACCAGTATTGTATGGAGTGGTAGTATTGTGGAGTAATACCAGTATTGTATGGAGTGGTACCAGTATTGTATGGAGAGGTACCAGTATTGTATGGAGTGATACCAGTATTGTACGGAGTGGTGCCAGTATTGTATGGAGTGGTACCAGTATTGTATGGAGAGGTACCAGTATTGTATGGAGTGGTACCAGTATTGTATGGAGAGGTACCAGTATTGTAATTGATATTTATTGTATGGAGAGGTACCAGTATTGCATGGAGTGATACCAGTATTGTATGGGTGGTACCGGTATTGTATGGAATTGATACCAGTATTGTATGGAGTAGTACCAGTATTGTATGGAGAGGTACCAGTATTGTATGGAGTATTACCAGTATTGTATGGATTATTAGGTATCAGTATTGTATGGAGTGATACCAGTATTGTATGGAGTGGTACCAGTATTGTATGGAGTGGTACCAGTATTGTATGGAGTAATACCAGTATTGTATGGAGTGTACCATTATTGTATGGAGTAGTACCAGTATTGTATGGAGTGGAGTAGTACCAGTATTGTATGGAGTAGTACCAGCGAGAGAGTACCAGTATTGTATGGAGTGGTACCAGTATTGTATGGAGTGGTACCAGTATTGTATGGAGTGATACCAGTATTGTATGGAGTGGTACCAGTATTGTATGGAGTGGTACCAGTATTGTATGGAGTAGTACCAGTATTGTATGGAGTGGTACCAGTATTGTATGGAGTGATACCAGTATTGTATGGAGTGATACCAGTATTGTATGGAGTGATACCAGTATTGTATGGAGTGATACCAGTATTGTATGGAGTGATACCAGTATTGTATGGAGTGATACCAGTATTGTATGGAGTAGTACCAGTATTGTATGGAGTGGTACCAGTATTGTATGGAGTGGTACCAGTATTGTATGGAGTGATACCAGTATTGTATGGAGTGATACCAGTATTGTATGGAGTGATACCAGTATTGTATGGAGTGATACCAGTATTGTATGGAGTAGTACCAGTATTGTATGGAGAGGTACCAGTATTGTATGGAGTGATACCAGTATTGTATGGAGTGATACCAGTATTGTATGGAGTGGTACCAGTATTGTATGGAGTGGTACCAGTATTGTATGGAGTAATACCAGTATTGTATGGAAGTACCAAGTGTGTATACCAGTATTGTATGAGTGGTACCAGTATTGTATGGAGTAGTACCAGTGACTTGTAGCGGTACCAGTATTGTAATACCAGTATTGTATGGGAGGTACCAGTATTGTATGGAGAGGTACCAGTATTGTATGGAGAGGTACCAGTATGTGTATGGAGTGGTGCCAGTATTGTATGGGTGGTACCAGTATTTCATGGAAGTGGTACCAGTATTGTATGGTGGTACCAGTATTGTATGGAGTGGTACCAGTATTGTAATGTACCAGTATTGTATGGGTGGTACCAGTATTGTATGGAGTCATACCAGTATTGTATGGGTATTACCAGTGGTACCAGTATTGTATGGAGTGTACCAGTATTGTATGGAGAGGTACCGGTATTGTATGGAGTGATACCAGTATTGTATGGAGGTACCAGTATTGTATGGGTGGTACCAGTATTGTATGGAGTGGTACCAGTATTGTATGGAGTGATACCAGTATTGTATTAGTGGTACCAGTATTGTATGGAGTGGTACCAGTATTGTATGGAGTGGTACCAGTATTGTATATGGTACCAGTATTGTATGGAAAGTAGTACCAGTATTGTATGGAGTGGTACCAGTATTGTATGGATGTAGTACCAGTATTGTATGGAGTGGTACCAGTATTGTATGGAGTGTACCAGTATTGTATGGGTAAGTACCAGTATTGTATGGAGAGGTACCAGTATTGTATGGAGTGGTACCAGTATTGTATGGAGTGGTACCAGTATTGTATGGAGTGGTACCAGTATTGTATCGTGTACCAGTATTGTATGAGTGGTACCAGTATTGTGTAGATAGTACCAGTATTGTATGGAGTGGTACCAGTATTGTATGGAGTGGTACCAGTATTGTGGTGATACCAGTATTGTATGGAGTGGCCAGTATTGTATGGATTAATTTACCAGTATTGTATGGAGTAGTACCAGTATTGTATGGAGTGGTACCAGTATTGTATGGAGTAGTACCAGTATTGTATGGAGTGTACCAGTATTGTATGGAGTGATACCAGTATTGTATGGAGTGGTACCAGTATTGTATGGAGTGATACCAGTATTGTATGGGTATACCAGTATTTATGGGTATTACCAGTATTGTATGGAGTGGTACCAGTATTGTATGGAGTGGTACCAGTATTGTATGGGTGATACCAGTATTGTATGGAGTGGTACCAGTATTGTATGGAGTAATACCAGTATTGTATGGAGTGGTACCAGTATTGTATGGAGTGGTACCAGTATTGTATGGAGTGGTACCAGTATTGTATGGTGGTACCAGTATTGTATGGAGTAATACCAGTATTGTATGGAGTGGTACCAGTATTGTATGGAGTGGTACCAGTATTGTATGGTGATATCAGTATTGTATGGAGTGGTACCAGTATTGTATGGAGGCCAGTATTGTATGGGTGGTACCAGTATTGTATGGAGTGGTACCAGTATTGTATGGAGTGATACCAGTATTGTATGGAAGGATACCAGTATTGTATACCAGATTGTAGTACCAGTATTGTATGGAGTGATACCAGTATTGTATGGAGTGGTACCAGTATTGTATGGAAGTGTACCAGTATTGTATGGGTGGTACCAGTATTGTATGGAGTAGTACCAGTATTGTATGGAGTGGTACCAGTATTGTATGGAGTGGTACCAGTATTGTATGGAGGTGGTACCAGTATTGTATGGAGTAATACCAGTATTGTATATGGGTACCAGTATTGCATACTGTATGGAGTGGTACCAGTATTGTATGGGTGGTACCAGTATTGTATGGAGTGTACCAGTATTGTATGGAGTGGTACCGGTATTGTATGGAGTGGTACCAGTATTGTATGGAGAGGTACCAGTATTTATGGAGTGGTACCAGTATTGTATGGAGTGGTACCAGTATTGTATGGAGGGTACCAGTATTGTATGGAGTGATACCAGTATTGTATGGAGTAGTACCAGTATTGTATGGAGAGGTACCAGTATTGTATGGAGTGATACCAGTATTGTATGGAGTATACCAGTATTGTATGGAGTAATACCAGTATTGTATGAGTGATACCAGTATTGTATGGATGGTACCAGTATTGTATGGATTGTAGTACCAGTATTGTATAGTACCAGTATTGTATGGAGTGGTACCAGTATTGTATGAAGTACCAGTATTGTATGGAGTGGTACCAGTATTGTATGGAGTGGTACCAGTATTGTATGGGTGGTACCAGTATTGTAGGTGGTACCAGTATTGTATGGAGTGGTACCAGTATTGTATGGAGTGGTACCAGTATTGTATGGGTGGTACCAGTATTGTATGGAGTGATACCAGTATTGTATGGAGTGGTACCAGTATTGTATGGAGTGGTACCAGTATTGTATGGGTGTGCTAGTATTGTATGGAGTGGTACCAGTATTGTATGGAGTGATACCAGTATTGTATGGAGTAGTACCAGTATTGTATGGAGTAGTACCAGTATTGTATGGAGTGGTACCAGTATTGTATGGAGTGATACCAGTATTGTATGGAGTGGTACCAGTATTGTATGGAGAGGTACCAGTATTGTATGAGTGGTACCAGTATTGTATGGAGTGGTACCAGTATTGTGGTACCAGTATTGTATGGAGTGGTACCAGTATTGTATGGAGTGATACCAGTATTGTACGGAGTGGTGCCAGTATTGTATGGAGTGGTACCAGTATTGTATGGAGAGGTACCAGTATTGTATGGAGTGGTACCAGTATTGTATGGAGAGGTACCAGTATTGTATGGAGTGATACCAGTATTGTATGGAGTGGTACCAGTATTGTATGGAGTGGTACCAGTATTGTATAGGTAATACCAGTATTGTATGGAGTGGTACCAGTATTGTATGGAGTGGTACCAGTATTGTATGGAGTGGTACCAGTATTGTATGGAGTGATAGCAGTACTGTGTGGAGATACCAGTATTGTATGGAGTGGTACCAGTATTGTATGGAGTGGTACCAGTATTGTATGGAGTGATACCAGTATTGTATGGAGTGGTACCAGTATTGTATGGAGTGATACCAGTATTGTATGGAGTGGTACCAGTATTGTATGGAGTGATACCAGTATTGTATGGAGTAATACCAGTATTGTATGGAGTGATACCAGTATTGTATGGAGTAGTACCAGTATTGTATGGAGTGATACCAGTATTGTATGGAGTGGTACCAGTATTGTATGGAGTGGTACCAGTATTGTATGGAGTGGTACCAGTATTGTATGGAGTGATAGCAGTACTGTATGGAGTGGTACCAGTATTGTATGGAGTGGTACCAGTATTGTATGGAGTGATACCAGTATTGTACGGAGTGGTGCCAGTATTGTATGGAGTGGTACCAGTATTGTATGGAGAGGTACCAGTATTGTATGGAGTGGTACCAGTATTGTATGGAGAGGTACCAGTATTGTATGGAGTGATACCAGTATTGTATGGAGTGGTACCAGTATTGTATGGAGTGATACCAGTATTGTACGGAGTGGTACCAGTATTGTATGGAGTGGTACCAGTATTGTATGGAGAGGTACCAGTATTGTATGGAGTAGTACCAGTATTGTATGGAGAGGTACCAGTATTGTATGGAGTGGTACCAGTATTGTATGGAGAGGTACCAGTATTGCATGGAGTGGTACCAGTATTGTATGGAGTGGTACCAGTATTGTATGGAGTGGTACCAGTATTGTATGGAGTGGTACCAGTATTGTATGGAGTGGTACCAGTATTGTATGGAGTGGTACCAGTATTGTATGGGTGGTACCAGTATTGTAGGTGATACCAGTATTGTATGGAGTAGTACCAGTATTGTATGGAGTGGTACCAGTATTGTATGGAGAGGTACCAGTATTGTATGGAGTGGTCCCACTATTGTATGGAGTGGTACCAGTATTGTATGGAGTGATACCATTATTGTATGGAGTGGTACCAGTATTGTATGGAGTGATACCAGTATTGTATGGAGCGATACCAGTATTGGCATGTAGTAGTACCGGTATTGTATGGAGTGATACCAGTATTGTATGGAGTGGTACCAGTATTGTATGGAGTGGTACCAGTATTGTATGGAGTGGTACCAGTATTGTATGGAGTGATACCAGTATTGTATGGAGTGATACCAGTATTGTATGTACCAGTATTGTATGGAGTATACCAGTATTGTATGGAGTGAGTACCAGTATTGTATGGAGTGGTACCAGTATTGTATGGGTGGTACCAGTATTGTATGGAGAGGTACCAGTATTGTATGGAGTAGTACCAGTATTGTATGGAGAGGTACCAGTATTGTATGGAGTGGTACCAGTATTGTATGGAGTGGTACCAGTATTGTATGGAGTAGTACCAGTATTGTATGGAGTGGTACCAGTATTGTATGGAGTAATACCAGTATTGTAATACCAGTATTGTATGGAGTGGTACCAGTATTGTATGGAGTGGTACCAGTATTGTATGGGTGGTACCAGTATTGTATGGAGTGGTACCAGTATTGTATGGAGTGATACCAGTATTGTATGGAGTGGTACCAGTATTGTATGGAGTAGTACCAGTATTGTATGGGTGATACCAGTATTGTATGGAGTATACCAGTATTGTATGGGTGATACCAGTATTGTATATGGTACCAGTATTAGGTACCAGTATTGTATGGAGTGATACCAGTATTGTATGGGAGTGGTACCAGTATTGTATGGAGTAATACCAGTATTGTATGGAGTGATACCAGTATTGCATGGTGGTACCAGTATTGTATGGAGTGTTACCAGTATTGTATGGAGTGGTACCAGTATTGTATGGAGTAGTACCAGTATTGTATGGAGTCATACCAGTATTGTATGGAGTGGTACCAGTATTGTATGGGTGATACCAGTATTGTATGGAGTGGTACCAGTATTGTTAGTGGTACCAGTATTGTATGGGTGGTACCAGTATTGTATGGAGTAGTACCAGTATTGTATGGAGTGATACCAGTATTGTATGGAGTGGTACCAGTATTGTATGGGGTACCAGTATTGTATGGAGTGATACCAGTATTGTATGGAGTGGTACCAGTATTGTATGGAGTGGTACCGGTATTATTGTATGGAGTAGTACCAGTATTGTATGGGTGGTACCAGTATTGTATGGAGGTACCAGTATTGTATGGAGTGGTACCAGTATTGTATGGAGGCCAGTATTGTATGGGTGTACCAGTATTGTATGGAGTGGTACCAGTATTGTATGGAGTGGTACCAGTATTGTATGGTGGTACCAGTATTGTATGGAGTGGTACCAGTATTGTATGGAGTGGTACCAGTATTGTATGGAGTGGTACCAGTATTGTATGGAGTGATGCAGTATTGTATGGAGTGGTACCAGTATTGTATGGGTGGTACCAGTATTGTATGGGTGATACCAGTATTGTGCCAGTATTGTATGTGGTACCAGTATTGTATGTACCATTAGTGAGTGATACCAGTATTGTATGGAGTGGTACCAGTATTGTATGGAGTAGTACCAGTATTGTATGCCAGTATTGTATGGAGTAGTACCAGTATTGTATGGAGTGGTACCAGTATTGTATGGAAGTGATACCAGTATTGTATGGAGTGGTACCAGTATTGTATGGAGAGGTACCAGTATTGTATGGAGAGTACCAGTATTGTATGGTACCAGTATTGTATGGAGTGATACCAGTATTGTATGGAGTGGTACCAGTATTGTATGGAGTGGTACCAGTATTGTATGGAGTGGTACCAGTATTGTATGGAGTGTACCAGTATTGTATGAGTGGTACCAGTATTGAGTGGTACCAGTATTGTATGGAGAGGTACCAGTATTGTATGGAGTGGTACCAGTATTGTATGGAGTGGTACCAGTATTGTATGGAGTGGTACCAGTATTGTATGGAGTGGTACCAGTATTGTATGGAGTGATACCAGTATTGTATGGAGTGGTACCAGTATTGTATGGAGTGATACCAGTATTGTATGGAGTGATACCAGTATTGTATGGAGTAGTACCAGTATTGTATGGAGAGGTACCAGTATTGTATGGAGTGGTACCAGTATTGTATGGAGTGATACCAGTATTGTATGGAGTGATACCAGTATTGTATGGAGGTACCAGTATTGTATGGAGTGGTACCAGTATTGTATGGAGTGGTACCAGTATTGTATGGAGTGGTACCAGTATTGTATGGAGTGGTACCAGTATTGTATGGAGGTACCAGTATTGTATGGAGTGGTACCAGTATTGTATGGAGTGGTACCAGTATTGTATGGAGTACCAGTATACCAGTATTGTATGGAGTGGTACCAGTATTGTATGGAGAGGTACCAGTATTGTATGGAGTGGTACCAGTATTGTATGGAGAGGTACCAGTATTGTATGGAGTGATACCAGTATTGTATGGAGTGGTACCAGTATTGTATGGAGTGATACCAGTATTGTATGGAGTGGTACCAGTATTGTATGGAGTGGTACCAGTATTGTATATACCAGTATTGTGGATGGTACCAGTATTGTATGGAGAGGTACCAGTATTGTATGGAGTGGTACCAGTATTGTATGGGAGTGGTACCAGTATTGTATGGGTGGTACCAGTATTGTATGGAGTGGTACCAGTATTGTATGGAGTGGTACCAGTATTGTATGGAGTGGTACCAGTATTGTATGAGTGGTACCAGTATTGTATGGAGTGGTACCAGTATTGTATGGAGTGATACCAGTATTGTATGGAGTGGTACCAGTATTGTATGGAGAGGTACCAGTATTGTATGGAGTGGTACCAGTATTGTATGGAAGTGGTACCAGTATTGTATGGAGTGGTACCAGTATTGTATGGGTGATACCAGTATTGTATGGAGTGATACCAGTATTGTATGGAGTGGTACCAGTATTGTATGGAGTAGTACCAGTATTGTATGGAGTAGTACCAGTATTGTATGGAGTGATACCAGTATTGTATGGAGTGGTACCAGTATTGTATGGAGTGGTACCAGTATTGTATGGAGTGGTACCAGTATTGTATGGAGTGGTACCAGTATTGTATGGAGTGATACCAGTATTGTATGGAGTGATACCAGTATTGTATGGAGTGGTACCAGTATTGTATGGAGTAATACCAGTATTGTATGGAGTGGTACCAGTATTGTATGGAGTGGTACCAGTATTGTATGGAGTGGTACCAGTATTGTACCAGTATTGTATGGAGTGGTACCAGTATTGTATGGAGTAATACCAGTATTGTATATGATACCAGTATTGTATGGGTACCAGTATTGTATGGAGTGGTACCAGTATTGTATGGAGTAGTACCAGTATTGTGGTAATACCAGTATTGTATGGAGTGGTACCAGTATTGTATGGAGTGGTACCAGTATTGTATGGAGTGGTACCAGTATTGTATGGAGTGGTACCAGTATTGTATGGAGTAGTACCAGTATTGTATGGAGTGGTACCAGTATTGTATGGAGTGATACCAGTATTGTATGGAGTGATACCAGTATTGTATGGAGTGATACCAGTATTGTATATGATACCAGTATTGTATGGTAGGTACCAGTATTGTATGGAGTAGTACCAGTATTGTATGGAGTAGGTACCAGTATTGTATGGAGTGGTACCAGTATTGTATGGAGTGGTACCAGTATTGTATGGAGTGGTACCAGTATTGTATTGTACCAGTATTGTATGGAGTGGTACCAGTATTGTATGGAGTGATACCAGTATTGTATGGAGTAGTACCAGTATTGTATGGATTGTATGAGAGGTACCAGTATTGTATGGGTGGTACCAGTATTGTATGGAGTGGTACCAGTATTGTATGGAGTGGTACCAGTATTGTATGGAGTGATACCAGTATTGTATGGAGTGGTACCAGTATTGTATGGAGTGGTACCAGTATTGTATGGAGTAGTACCAGTATTGTATAGTGGTACCAGTATTGTATGGAGTGGTACCAGTATTGTATGGAGTGTACCAGTATTGTATGGAGTGATACCAGTATTGTATGGAGTGGTACCAGTATTGATACCAGTATTGTATGGAGTGGTACCAGTATGGAGTAGTACCAGTATTGTATGGAGAGGTACCAGTATTGTATGGAGTGGTACCAGTATTGTATGGAGTGTACCAGTATTGTATGGAGTGTACCAGTATTGTATGGAGTGGTACCAGTATTGTATGGAGTGGTACCAGTATTGTATGGAGTGGTACCAGTATTGTATGGAGTGGTACCAGTATTGTATGGAGTGGTACCAGTATTGTATGGAGTGGTACCAGTATTGTATGTATACCAGTATTGTATGGAGTGGTACCAGTATTGTATGGAGTAGTACCAGTATTGTATGGAGTGGTACCAGTATTGTATGGAGTGGTACCAGTATTGTATGTACCAGTATTGTATGGAGTGGTACCAGTATTGTATGGAGTGGTACCAGTATTGTATGGAGTGGTACCAGTATTGTATGGAGTGGTACCAGTATTGTATGGAGTGATACCAGTATTGTATGTATGGAGTGATACCAGTATTGTATGGAGTGGTACCAGTATTGTATGGAGTGGTACCAGTATTGTATGGAGTGGTACCAGTATTGTATGGAGTGATACCAGTATTGTATGGAGTGGTACCAGTATTGTATGGAGTGATACCAGTATTGTATGGAGTGGTACCAGTATTGTATGGAGTGGTACCAGTATTGTATGGAGTGATACCAGTATTGTATGGAGTAGTACCAGTATTGTATGGAGTGATACCAGTATTGTATGGAGTGGTACCAGTATTGTATGGAGTGGTACCAGTATTGTATGGAGTGGTACCAGTATTGTATGGAGTGGTACCAGTATTGTATGGAGTGGTACCAGTATTGTATGGAGTGGTACCAGTATTGTATGGAGTGGTACCAGTATTGTATGGAGTAGTACCAGTATTGTATGGAGTGGTACCAGTATTGTATGGAGTGGTACCAGTATTGTATGGAGTGGTACCAGTATTGTATGGAGTGATACCAGTATTGTATGGAGTGGTACCAGTATTGTATGGAGTGGTACCAGTATTGTATGGAGTGAGTACCAGTATTGTATGGAGTGGTACCAGTATTGTATGGAGTGGTACCAGTATTGTATGGAGTGGTACCAGTATTGTATGGAGAGTGATACCAGTATTGTATGGGTGGTACCAGTATTGTATGGAGTGGTACCATGGAGTATACCAGTATTGTATGGTACCAGTATTGTATGTGGTACCAGTATTGTATGGAGTGGTACCAGTATTGTATGGAGTGGTACCAGTATTGTATGGAGTGATACCAGTATTGTATGGAGTGGTACCATTGTATTGTATGGAGTGGTACCAGTATTGTATGGAGTGGTACCAGTATTGTATGGAGTAGTACCAGTATTGTATGGAGTGGTACCAGTATTGTATGGAGAGGTACCAGTATTGTATGGAGGTACCAGTAGGTACCAGTATTGTATGGAGTGGTACCAGTATTGTATGGAGAGGTACCAGTATTGTATGGAGTGATACCAGTATTGTATGGAGTGGTACCAGTATTGTATGGAGTGATACCAGTATTGTACGGAGTGGTACCAGTATTGTATGGAGTGGTACCAGTATTGTATGGAGAGGTACCAGTATTGTATACCAGTATTGAGTGAGTGGTACCAGTATTGTATGGAGTGATACCAGTATTGTATGGAGTGGTACCAGTATTGTATGGAGTGGTACCAGTATTGTATGGAGTGGTACCAGTATTGTATGGAGTGGTACCAGTATTGTATGGAGTGGTACCAGTATTGTATGGAGTGGTACCAGTATTGTATGGAGTGGTACCAGTATTGTATGGAGTGGTACCAGTATTGTATGGAGTGGTACCAGTATTGTATGAGTGGTACCAGTATTGTATGGAGTGTACCAGTATTGTATGGAGTGGTACCAGTATTGTATGTATTGTATGGTGGTACCAGTATTGTATGGAGTGGTACCAGTATTGTATGGAGTGATACCAGTATGTATGGAGTGGTACCAGTATTGTATGGAGTGATACCAGTATTGTGGTACCAGTATTGTATGGAGTGGTACCAGTATTGTATGGAGTGGTACCAGTATTGTATGGAGTGATACCAGTATTGTATGGATGGTATTGTATGGAGTGTACCAGTATTGTATGGAGTAGTACCAGTATTGTATGGAGTAGTACCAGTATTGTATGGAGTGGTACCAGTATTGTATGGAGTGGTACCAGTATTGTATGGAGTGATACCAGTATTGTATGGAGTGGTACCAGTATTGTATGGAGTGGTACCAGTATTGTATGGAGTGATACCAGTATTGTATGGAGTGGTACCAGTATTGTATGGAGTGATACCAGTATTGTATGGAGTGATACCAGTATTGTATGGAGTGGTACCAGTATTGTATGGAGTGATACCAGTATTGTATGGAGTGGTACCAGTATTGTATGGAGTACCAGTATTGTATGGTACCAGTATTGTAGTGGTACCAGTATTGTATGGAGTGGTACCAGTATTGTATATGGTACCAGTATTGTATGGAGTACCAGTATTGTATGGAGTAGTACCAGTATTGTATGGGTGGTACCAGTATTGTATGGAGTGGTACCAGTATTGTATGGAGTAATACCAGTATTGTATGGAGTGATACCAGTATTGTACGGAGTGGTACCAGTATTGTATGGAGTGGTACCAGTATTGTATGGAGTGGTACCAGTATTGTATGGAGTGGTACCAGTATTGTATGGAGTGGTACCAGTATTGTATGGAGTGGTACCAGTATTGTATGGAGTGGTACCAGTATTGTATGGAGTGGTACCAGTATTGTATGGTAGTTGTACCAGTATTGTATGGAGTAGTACCAGTATTGTATGGAGTGGTACCAGTATTGTATGGAGTGGTACCAGTATTGTATGGAGTGGTACCAGTATTGTATGGAGTGGTACCAGTATTGTATGGAGTGATACCAGTATTGTATGGAGTGGTACCAGTATTGTATGGGAGTGTACCAGTATTGTATGGAGTGATACCAGTATTGTATGGAGAGGTACCAGTATTGTATGGAGTGGTACCAGTATTGTATGGAGAGGTACCAGTATTGCATGGAGTGGTAGCAGTATTGTATGGAGTGGTACCAGTATTGTATGGAGTGGTACCAGTATTGTATGGAGTGGTACCAGTATTGTATGGAGTGGTACCAGTATTGTATGGAGTGGTACCAGTATTGTATGGAGTGGTACCAGTATTGTATGGAGTGGTACCAGTATTGTATGGAGTGGTACCAGTATTGTATGGAGTGGTACCAGTATTGTATGGAGTGGTACCAGTATTGTATGGAGTGGTACCAGTATTGTATGGAGTGATACCAGTATTGTATGGAGTGTACCAGTATTGTATGGAGTGGTACCAGTATTGTATGGAGTAGTACCAGTATTGTATGGAGTGGTACCAGTATTGTATGGAGTACCAGTAGTACCAGTATTGTATGGGTGGTACCAGTATTGTATGGAGTAGTACCAGTATTGTATGGAGTGGTACCAGTATTGTATGGAGTGGTACCAGTATTGTATGGGTGATGCCAGTAGAGGTACCAGTATTGTATGGAGTGGTACCAGTATTGTATGGAGTGGTACCAGTATTGTATGGAGTAGTACCAGTATTGTATGGAGTGGTACCAGTATTGTATGGAGTGATACCAGTATTGTATGGAGTGATACCAGTATTGTATGGAGTGATACCAGTATTGTATGGAGTGGTACCAGTATTGTATGGAGAGGTACCAGTATTGTATGGAGTGGTACCAGTGATACCAGTATTGTATGGAGTGGTACCAGTATTGTATGGAGTAATACCAGTATTGTATGGTGGTACCAGTATTGTATGGAGTAATACCAGTATTGTATGGAGTGGTACCAGTATTGTATGGAGTGGAGTATTGTATGGTAGGTACCAGTATTGTATGGAGTGTAATACCAGTATTGTATGGAGTGTACCAGTATTGTATGGAGTGGTACCAGTATTGTATGGAGTGGTACCAGTATTGTATGGAGTGGTACCAGTATTGTATGGAGTGGTACCAGTATTGTATGGAGTAATACCAGTATTGTATGGAGTGGTACCAGTATTGTATGGAGTGGTACCAGTATTGTATGGAGTGATACCAGTATTGTATGGAGTGTACCAGTATTGTATGGGTGATACCAGTATTGTATGGAGTGATACCAGTATTGTATGGAGTGGTACCAGTATTGTATGGAGTGGTACCAGTATTGTATGGAGTGGTACCAGTATTGTATGGAGTGTACCAGTATTGTATGGAGTGGTACCAGTATTGTATGGAGTGTACCAGTATTGTATGGAGTGGTACCAGTATTGTATGGAGTAGTACCAGTATTGTATGGAGTGGTACCAGTATTGTATGGAGGTACCAGTATTGTATGGAGTAGTACCAGTATTGTACCAGTATTGTATGGAGTGGTACCAGTATTGTATGGAGTGGTACCAGTATTGTATGGATTGTATGGAGTGGTACCAGTATTGTATGGAGTGGTACCAGTATTGTATGGAGTGGTACCAGTATTGTATGGAGTGGTACCAGTATTGTATGGAGTGGTACCAGTATTGTATGGAGTGATACCAGTATTGTACGGAGTGGTACCAGTATTGTATGGAGTGGTACCAGTATTGTATGGAGAGGTACCAGTATTGTATGGAGTGGTACCAGTATTGTATGGAGTGGTACCAGTATTGTATGGAGTGATACCAGTATTGTATGGAGTGGTACCAGTATTGTATGGAGTGATACCAGTATTGTATGGAGTGGTACCAGTATTGTATGGAGTGGTACCAGTATTGTATGGAGTGATACCAGTATTGTATGGAGTGGTACCAGTATTGTATGGAGTGGTACCAGTATTGTATGGAGTGGTACCAGTATTGTATGGAGTGGTACCAGTATTGTATGGAGTGATACCAGTATTGTATGGAGTGGTACCAGTATTGTATGGAGTGGTACCAGTATTGTATGGAGTGGTACCAGTATTGTATGGAGAGTACCAGTATTGTATGGGTAATACCAGTATTGTATGATACCAGTATTGTATAGTGGTACCAGTATTGTATGGAGTGATACCAGTATTGTATGGAGTGGTACCAGTATTGTATGGAGTGGTACCAGTATTGTATGGTATTGTATGGAGTGGTACCAGTATTGAGTGGTACCAGTATTGTATGGAGTGATACCAGTATTGTATGGAGTGGTACCAGTATTGTATGGAGTGGTACCAGTATTGTATGGAGTAATACCAGTATTGTATGGAGTGGTACCAGTATTGTATGGAGTGGTACCAGTATTGTATGGAGTGGTACCAGTATTGTATGGAGTGGTACCAGTATTGTATGGAGTGGTACCAGTATTGTATGGAGTGATACCAGTATTGTATGGAGTGGTACCAGTATTGTATGGAGTGGTACCAGTATTGTATGGAGTGGTACCAGTATTGTATGGAGTAGTACCAGTATTGTATGAGTGATACCAGTATTGTATGGAGTGATACCAGTATTGTATGGTACCAGTATTGTATGGAGTGGTACCAGTATTATATGTATGGAGTGTACCAGTATTGTATGGAGTGGTACCAGTATTGTATATGTACCAGTATTGTATGGGTGGTACCAGTATTGTATGGAGTGGTACCAGTATTGTATGGAGTGATACCAGTATTGTATGGAGTGATACCAGTATTGTATGGAGTGGTACCAGTATTGTATGGTACCAGTATTGTATGAGGTACCAGTATTGTATGGAGTGGTACCAGTATTGTATGGAGTGATACCAGTATTGTATGAGTGGTACCAGTATTGTATGGAGTGGTACCAGTATTGTATGGAGTGTACCAGTATTGTATGGAGTGGTACCAGTATTGTATGGAGTAATACCAGTATTGTATGGAGTAGTACCAGTATTGTATGGAGTGGTACCAGTATTGTATGGAGTGGTACCAGTATTGTATGGAGTGGTACCAGTATTGTATGGAGTGGTACCAGTATTGTATGGAGTGATACCAGTATTGTAGTACCAGTATTGTATGGAGTGGTACCAGTATTGTATGGAGTGGTACCAGTATTGTATGGAGTGATACCAGTATTGTATGGAGTGGTACCAGTATTGTATGGAGTGATACCAGTATTGTATGGAGTGGTACCAGTATTGTATGGAGTGGTACCAGTATTGTATGGTACCAGTATTGTAGTAATATGGAAGTAGTACCAGTATTGTATGGGTGATACCAGTATTGTGGAGTGGTACCAGTATTGTATGGAGTGATACCAGTATTGTATGGAGTGGTACCAGTATTGTATGGAGTGGTACCAGTATTGTATGGAAGGTACCAGTATTGTATGGATACCAGTATTGTATGGAGTGGTACCAGTATTGTATGGAGTGGTACCAGTATTGTATGGAGTATACCAGTATTGTATGGAGTGGTACCAGTATTGTATGGAGTGGTACCAGTATTGTATGGAGTGGTACCAGTATTGTATGAGTGATACCAGTATTGTATGGAGTAGTACCAGTATTGTATGGAGTGTACCAGTATTGTATGGAGTGGTACCAGTATTGTATGGAGTAGTACCAGTATTGTATGGAGTAGTACCAGTATTGTATGGAGTGGTACCAGTATTGTATGGAGTGGTACCAGTATTGTATGGGTGATACCAGTATTGTATGGAGTGGTACCAGTATTGTATGGTACCAGTATTGTAGTACCAGTATTGTATGGAGTGAGTACCAGTATTGTATGGAGTGGTACCAGTATTGTATGGTAGTACCAGTATTGTGATACCAGTATAGTACCAGTATTGTATGGAGTAGTACCAGTATTGTATGGAGTGGTACCAGTATTGTATGGTACCAGTATTGTATGAAAAGTACCAGTATTGTATGGAGTAGTACCAGTATTGTATGGAGTAGTACCAGTACCAGTATTGTATGGAGTGGTACCAGTATTGTATGGAGTGATACCAGTATTGTATGGAGTGGTACCAGTATTGTATGGGTGGTACCAGTATTGTATGGAGTGGTACCAGTATTGTATGGAGTGGTACCAGTATTGTATGGAGTGGTACCAGTATTGTATGGAGTGGTACCAGTATTGTATGGAGTGGTACCAGTATTGTATGGAGTGGTACCAGTATTGTATGAGTGGTACCAGTATTGTATGGGTAATGAGTGGTACCAGTATTGTATGGGTGATACCAGTATTGTATGGAGTGGTACCAGTATTGTATGGAGTAATACCAGTATTGTATAAATACCAGTATTGTGTAGTACCAGTAGTACCAGTATTGTATGAGTGATACCAGTATTGTATGGAGTGAGTACCAGTATTGTGGAGTGATACCAGTATTGTATGGAGTAGTACCAGTATTGTATGGAGTGGTACCAGTATTGTATGGGTGGTACCAGTATTGTATGGAGTAGTACCAGTATTGTATGAGTGGTACCAGTATTGTAGATACCAGTATTGTATGGTAGTACCAGTATTGTATGGAGAGTGGTACCAGTATTGTATGGAGTGGTACCAGTATTGTATGGAGTGGTACCAGTATTGTATGGAGTGGTACCAGTATTGTATGGAGTGGTACCAGTATTGTATGATACCAGTGTACCAGTATTGTATGGAGTGGTACCAGTATTGTATGGAGTGGTACCAGTATTGTATGGAGTGGTACCAGTATGGAGTGGTACCAGTATTGGAGTACCAGTATTGTATGGAGTGGTACCAGTATTGTATGGAGTGATACCAGTATTGTATGGAGTGATACCAGTATTGTATGGAGTGGTACCAGTATTGTATGGAGTGAGTACCAGTATTGTATGGAGTGAGTACCAGTATTGTATGGAGAGAGTACCAGTATTGTATGGAGTGGTACCAGTATTGTATGGAGTGATACCAGTATTGTATGAGTGGTACCAGTATTGTATGGAGTGATACCAGTATTGTAGTGATACCAGTATTGTATGGAGTGGTACCAGTATTGTATGGAGTAGTACCAGTATTGTATGGAGTGTACCAGTATTGTATGGAGTGATACCAGTATTGTATACCAGAGTGTACCAGTATTGTATGGAGTGGTACCAGTATTGTAGTAGTACCAGTATTGTATGGAGTGATACCAGTATTGTATGGAGTAGTACCAGTATTGTATGGAGTGGTACCAGTATTGTATGGAGTGATACCAGTATTGTATGGAGTGTACCAGTATTGTATGGTACCAGTATTGTATGGGTACCAGTATTGTATGGAGTGGTACCAGTATTGTACGGAGTGGTACCCGTATTGTATGGAGTGGTACCAGTATTGTATGGAGTGGTACCAGTATTGTATGGAGTAGTACCAGTATTGTATGGAGTGATACCAGTATTGTATGGAGAGTGGTACCAGTATTGTATGGAGTGATACCAGTATTGTATGGTACCAGTATTGTATGAGTAGTACCAGTATTGTATGGAAGTGATACCAGTATTGTATGGAGTGGTACCAGTATTGTATGGATACCAGTATTGTATGGAGTGGTACCAGTATTGTATGAGTGGTACCAGTATTGTATGGGTGTACCAGTATTGTATGGAGTGGTACCAGTATTGTATGGAGTGGTACCAGTATTGTATGGAGTGATACCAGTATTGTATGGAGTGGTACCAGTATTGTATGGAGTAATACCAGTATTGTATGGAGAGGTACCAGTATTGTATGGAGAGGTACCAGTATTGTATGGAGTAATACCAGTATTGTATGGAGTGGTACCAGTATTGTATGGTACCAGTATTGTGAGTGTACCAGTATTGTATGGAGTAGTACCAGTATTGTATGGAGTGATACCAGTATTGTATGGAGTGGTACCAGTATTGTATGGAGTGGTACCAGTATTGTATGGAGTGTACCAGTATTGTATGGAGTGTACCAGTATTGTATAGTGGTACCAGTATTGTATGGAGTGGTACCAGTATTGTATGGAGTGATACCAGTATTGTATGGAGTGATACCAGTATTGTATGGGTGATACCAGTATTGTATGAGTGGTACCAGTATTGTATGGAGTAGTACCAGTATTGTATGGAGTGGTACCAGTATTGTATGAGTGATACCAGTATTGTATGTACCAGTATTGTATGGAGATACCAGTATTGTATGGAGTGATACCAGTATTGTATGGAGTGGTACCAGTATTGTATGGAGTGGTACCAGTATTGTATGGAGTGGTACCAGTATTGTATGGTACCAGTATTGTGGTACCAGTATTGTATGGAGTGGTACCAGTATTGTATGGAGTGGTACCAGTATTGTATGGAGTGGTACCAGTATTGTATGGAGTGGTACCATTGTATTATTGTATGGAGTGTACCAGTATTGTATGGAGTGGTACCAGTATTGTATGGAGTGATACCAGTATTGTATGGGAGTATTGTATGGTGGTACCAGTATTGTATGGAGTGGTACCAGTATTGTATGGAGTGGTACCAGTATTGTATGGAGTGGTACCAGTATTGTATGGAGTGGTACCAGTATTGTATGGAGTGGTACCAGTATTGTATGGAGTGGTACCAGTATTGTATGGAGTGAGTACCAGTATTGTATGGAGTGTACCAGTATTGTATGGAGTGGTACCAGTGAGTGGTACCAGTATTGTATGGAGTGATACCAGTATTGTATGGAGTGATACCAGTATTGTATGGAGTGTACCAGTATTGTATGTACCAGTATTGTATGTACCAGTATTGTATGGAGTGATACCAGTATTGTATGGGTGGTACCAGTATTGTATGGAGTGGTACCAGTATTGTATGGAGTGGTACCAGTATTGTATGGAGTAGTACCAGTATTGTATGGAGTAGTACCAGTATTGTATGGAGTGGTACCAGTATTGTATGGAGTGGTACCAGTATTGTATGGAGTGATACCAGTATTGTATGAGTGGTACCAGTATTGTATGGAGTAGTACCAGTATTGTATGGAGTGGTACCAGTATTGTATGGAGTGTACCAGTATTGTATGGAGTAGTACCAGTATTGTATGGAGTGGTACCAGTATTGTATAGTACCAGTATTGTATGGAGTGATACCAGTATTGTATGGAGTAATACCAGTATTGTATGGAGTGATACCAGTATTGTACGGAGTGGTACCAGTATTGTATGGAGTGGTACCAGTATTGTATGGAGTGGTACCAGTATTGTATGGAGTAGTACCAGTATTGTATGGAGTGATACCAGTATTGTATGGAGTGGTACCAGTATTGTATGTGGTACCAGTATTGGAAGTGATACCAGTATTGTATGGAGTGTATGAGTGGTACCAGTATTGTATGGAGTAGTACCAGTATTGTATGGAGTGGTACCAGTATTGTATGGAGTAATACCAGTATTGTATGGGTGTACCAGTATGGTACCAGTATTGTATGGAGTGGTACCAGTATTGTATGGAGTGGTACCAGTATTGTATGGAGTGATACCAGTATTGTATGGAGTAGTACCAGTATTGTATGGAGTGATACCAGTATTGTATGGAGTAGTACCAGTATTGTATGGAGTGATACCAGTATTGTATGGAGTGATACCAGTATTGTATGGAGTAATACCAGTATTGTATGGAGTGATACCAGTATTGTATGGAGTAGTACCAGTATTGTATGGAGAGGTACCAGTATTGTATGGAGAGGTACCAGTATTGTATGGAGTAATACCAGTATTGTATGGAGTGGTACCAGTATTGTATGGAGTGGTACCAGTATTGTATGGAGTGATACCAGTATTGTATGGAGTGGTACCAGTATTGTATGGAGTGGTACCAGTATTGTATGGAGTGGTACCAGTATTGTATGGAGTGGTACCAGTATTGTATGGAGTGATACCAGTATTGTATAGTGTACCAGTATTGTATGGTGATACCAGTATTGTATGGAGTGGTACCAGTATTGTATGGAGTGATACCAGTATTGTATTGAGTGGTACCAGTATTGTATGGAGTGGTACCAGTATTGTATGGAGTGGTACCAGTATTGTATGGAGTGATACCAGTATTGTATGGAGTGGTACCAGTATTGTATGGAGTGGTACCAGTATTGTATGGAGTGGTACCAGTATTGTATGGAGTGGTACCAGTATTGTATGGAGTGATACCAGTATTGTATGGAGTGGTACCAGTATTGTATGGAGTGGTACCAGTATTGTATGGAGTGATACCAGTATTGTATGGAGTGGTACCAGTATTGTATGGAGTAGTACCAGTATTGTATGGAGTGGTACCAGTATTGTATGGAGTGATACCAGTGGTACCAGTATTGTATGGAGTGATACCAGTATTGTATGGAGTGGTACCAGTATTGTATGGAGTGGTACCAGTATTGTATGGAGTGGTACCAGTATTGTATGGAGTGGTACCAGTATTGTATGGAGTGGTACCAGTATTGTGGAGAGGTACCAGTATTGTCAGTGATACCAGTATTGTATGGAGTGTACCAGTATTGTATGGAGTGATACCAGTATTGTATGGAGGTACCAGTATTGTATGGAGTGATACCAGTATTGTATGGAGTAGTACCAGTATTGTATGGAGTGGTACCAGTATTGTATGGAGTGGTACCAGTATTGTATGGAGTGTACCAGTATTGTATGGAGTGGTACCAGTATTGTATGGAGTGGTACCAGTATTGTATGGTACCAGTATTGTACCAGTATTGTATGGAGTGATACCAGTATTGTATGGTATTGTGATACCAGTATTGTATGGAGTGATACCAGTATTGTATGGAGTAGTACCAGTATTGTATGGAGTGGTACCAGTATTGTATGGAGTGGTACCAGTATTGTATGGAGTGATACCAGTATTGTAGTGGTACCAGTATTGTGATACCAGTATTGTATGGAGTGGTACCAGTATTGTATGGAGTGGTACCAGTAGTATGGGTGATACCAGTATTGTATGGAGTGGTACCAGTATTGTATGGAGTGATACCAGTATTGTATGGAGTAGTACCAGTATTGTATGGAGTGGTACCAGTATTGTATGGAGTGGTACCAGTATTGTATGGAGTGGTACCAGTATTGTATGGAGTGGTACCAGTATTGTATGGAGTGGTACCAGTATTGTATGGAGTGGTACCAGTATTGTATGGAGTGGTACCAGTATTGTATGGAGTGGTACCAGTATTGTATGGAGTGATACCAGTATTGTATGGAGTGATACCAGTATTGTATGGAGTGGTACCAGTATTGTATGGAGTGGTACCAGTATTGTATGGAGTGGTACCAGTATTGTATGGAGTGATACCAGTATTGTATGGAGTAGTACCAGTATTGTATGGAAGTGGTACCAGTATTGTATGAGTGTACCAGTATTGTATGGAGTGGTACCAGTATTGTATGGAGTGGTACCAGTATTGTATTGGAGTGGTACCAGTATTGTATGGAGTGGTACCAGTATTGTATGGAGTGGTACCAGTATTGTATGGAGTGGTACCAGTATTGTATGGAGTGATACCAGTATTGTATGGAGTGATACCAGTATTGTATGGAGTGGTACCAGTATTGTATGGAGTGGTACCAGTATTGTATGGAGTGATACCAGTATTGTATGGAGTGTACCAGTATTGTATGGAGTGGTACCAGTATTGTATGGAGAGGTACCAGTATTGTATGGAGTGGTACCAGTATTGTATGGAGTGGTACCAGTATTGTATGGAGTGGTACCAGTATTGTATGGAGTGGTACCAGTATTGTATGGAGTGTAGTATTGTATGGAGTGGTACCAGTATTGTATGGGTGATACCAGTATTGTATGAGTGGTACCAGTATTGTATGGGAGTGTACCAGTATTGTATGAGTGGTACCAGTATTGTATGGAGTGGTACCAGTATTGTATGGAGTAATACCAGTATTGTATGGAGTGGTACCAGTATTGTATGGAGTGGTACCAGTATTGTATGGAGTGTACCAGTATTGTATGGAGTGGTACCAGTATTGTATGGAGTGGTACCAGTATTGTATGGAGTAATACCAGTATTGTATGGAGTGGTACCAGTATTGTATGGAGTGGTACCAGTATTGTATGAAGGTACCAGTATTGTATGGGTGGTACCAGTATTGTATGGAGTAGTACCAGTATTGTATGGAGTGGTACCAGTATTGTATGGAGTGGTACCAGTATTGTATGGAGTGGTACCAGTATTGTATGGAGTGGTACCAGTATATGGAGTATACCAGTATTGTATGGAGTGGTACCAGTATTGTATGGGTGATACCAGTATTGTATGGAGTGGTACCAGTATTGTATGGGTGTACCAGTATTGTATGGAGTGGTACCAGTATTGTATGGAAGATACCAGTATGGGTAATACCAGTATTGTATGGAGTGATACCAGTATTGTATGGAGTGATACCAGTATTGTATGGAGTGATACCAGTATTGTATGGAGTGGTACCAGTATTGTATGGGTGGTACCAGTATTGTATGGAGTGGTACCAGTATTGTATGGAGTGTACCAGTATTGTATGGAGTGATACCAGTATTGTATGGGTGGTACCAGTATTGTATGGAGTAATACCAGTATTGTATGGAGTGATACCAGTATTGTATGGAGTGGTACCAGTATTGTATGGAGTGAGTACCAGTATTGTATGGGTGGTACCAGTATTGTATGTATTGTATGGAGTGATACCAGTATTGTATGGGTGATACCAGTATTGTATGGAGTGGTACCAGTATTGTATGGTGGTACCAGTATTGTATGGAGTGGTACCAGTATTGTATGGAGTGGTACCAGTATTGTATGGAGTAATACCAGTATTGTATGGAGTGGTACCAGTATTGTATGGGATACCAGTATTGTATGGAGTGGTACCAGTATTGTATGGAGTGGTACCAGTATTGTTGTACCAGTGGAGTGATACCAGTATTGTATGATACCAGTAGTGGTGATACCAGTATTGTATGAGTGGTACCAGTATTGTATGGTAATGGTACCAGTATTGTATGGTGGTACCAGTATTGTATGGAGTAGTACCAGTATTGTATGGAGTGGTACCAGTATTGTATGGAGTGGTACCAGTATTGTATGGAGTAGTACCAGTATTGTATGGAGTGGTACCAGTATTGTATGGAGTGGTACCAGTATTGTATGGAAAGTACCAGTATTGTATGGAGTGGTACCAGTATTGTATGTGGTACCAGTATTGTATGGAGTGATACCAGTATTGTATGGAGTGGTACCAGTATTGTATGGAGTGTACCAGTATTGTATGGAGTGATACCAGTATTGTATGGAGTGGTACCAGTATTGTATTGTACCAGTATTGTATGAGTGGTACCAGTATTGTATGGAATGGTACCAGTATTGTATGGAGTATACCAGTATTGTATGGAGTAGTACCAGTATTGTATGGAGTGGTACCAGTATTGTATGGAGTAGTACCAGTATTGTATGGAGTGGTACCAGTATTGTATGGAGTGATACCAGTATTGTATGGAGTGGTACCAGTATTGTATGGAGTGTACCAGTATTGTATGAGTGATACCAGTATTGTATGGAGTGGTACCAGTATTGTATGGAGTATTGTATAGATGATACCAGTATTGTATGGGTGGTACCAGTATTGTATGGGTGGTACCAGTATTGTATGGAGTGATACCAGTATTGTATGGAGTGATACCAGTATTGTATGGTGATACCAGTATTGTATGGAGTGGTACCAGTATTGTATGGAGTAGTACCAGTATTGTATGGGTGGTACCAGTATTGTATGGAGTGATACCAGTATTGTATGGATACCAGTATTGTATGGAGTAGTACCAGTATTGTATGGAGTGGTACCAGTATTGTATGGAGTGGTACCAGTATTGTATGGAGTGATACCAGTATTGTATGGGTGGTACCAGTATTGTATGGAGTGGTACCAGTATTGTATGGAGTGATACCAGTATTGTATGGAGTGGTACCAGTATTGTATGGGTGGTACCAGTATTGTATAGGTACCAGTATTGTATGGAGTGGTACCAGTATTGTATGGAGGGTACCAGTATTGTATGGAGTAGTACCAGTATTGTATGGTGGTACCAGTATTATATGGAGTAATACCAGTATTGTATGGAGTGGTACCAGTATTGTATGGAGTGGTACCAGTATTGTATGGAGTGGTACCAGTATTGTATGGAGTGGTACCAGTATTGTATGGTGGTACAGTATTGTATGGTACCAGTATTGTATGGGTAGTACCAGTATTGTACCAGTATTGGAGTGATACCAGTATTGTATGGAGTGATACCAGTATTGTATGGGTGGTACCAGTATTGTATGGAGTGGTACCAGTATTGTATGAGTGGTACCAGTATTGTATGAGTGGTACCAGTATTGTATGGAGTGGTACCAGTATTGTATGGAGTGGTACCAGTATTGTATGGAGTGATACCAGTATTGTATGGAGTGATACCAGTATTGTATGGAGTGGTACCAGTATTGTATGGAGTAATACCAGTATTGTATGGTGTTACCAGTATTGGTACCAGTATTGTATGGATACCAGTAGGTGGTACCAGTATTGTATGGAGTGGTACCAGTATTGTATGGAGTGATACCAGTATTGTATGGAGTGATACCAGTATTGTATGGAGTAGTACCAGTATTGTATGGAGAGGTACCAGTATTGTATGGAGAGGTACCAGTATTGTATGGAGTAATACCAGTATTGTATGGAGTGGTACCAGTATTGTATGGAGTGGTACCAGTATTGTATGGTACCAGTATTGTATGGAGTGATACCAGTATTGTATGGAGTGGTACCAGTATTGTATGGAGTGGTACCAGTATTGTATGGAGTGGTACCAGTATTGTATGGAGTGGTACCAGTATTGTATGGAGTGATACCAGTATTGTATGGAGTGATACCAGTATTGTATGGAGTGGTACCAGTATTGTATGGAGTGGTACCAGTATTGTATGGAGTGGTACCAGTATTGTATGGAGTGGTACCAGTATTGTGGTGATACCAGTATTGTATGGAGTGATACCAGTATTGTATGGAGTGATACCAGTATTGTATGGAGTGGTACCAGTATTGTATGGAGAGGTACCAGTATTGTATGGAGTGATACCAGTATTGTATGGAGTGATACCAGTATTGTATGGAGTGATACCAGTATTGTATGGTGTATTGTATGTGGTACCAGTATTGTAGGGAGTGATACCAGTATTGTATGGAGTGGTACCAGTATTGTATGGAGTGGTACCAGTATTGTATGGAGTGGTACCAGTATTGTATGGAGTGGTACCAGTATTGTATGGAGTGGTACCAGTATTGTATGGAGTGGTACCAGTATTGTATGGAGTGGTACCAGTATTGTATGGAGTGGTACCAGTATTGTATGGAGAGGTACCAGTATTGTATGGAGTGGTACCAGTATTGTATGGAGAGGTACCAGTATTGTATGGAGTGGTACCAGTATTGTATGGAGTGGTACCAGTATTGTATGGAGTGATACCAGTATTGTATGGAGTGGTACCAGTATTGTATGGAGTGGTACCAGTATTGTATGGTACCAGTGGTACCAGTATTGTATGGAGAGGTACCAGTATTGTATGAGTAGTACCAGTATTGTATGGAGAGGTACCAGTATTGTATGGAGTGGTACCAGTATATGGAGTATACCAGTATTGTATGGAGTGGTACCAGTATTGTATGATACCAGTATTGTGGTACCAGTATTGTATGGAGTGGTACCAGTATTGTATGGAGTGATACCAGTATTGTATGGAGTGATACCAGTATTGTATGGAGTGGTACCAGTATTGTATGGAGTGGTACCAGTATTGTATGGAGTGGTACCAGTATTGTATGGAGTGGTACCAGTATTGTATGGAGTAATACCAGTATTGTATGGAGTGATACCAGTATTGTATGGAGTGGTACCAGTATTGTATGGAGTGGTACCAGTATTGTATGGAGTGGTACCAGTATTGTATGGAGTAATGGAGTGATACCAGTATTGTATGGAGTGGTACCAGTATTGTATGGAGTGGTACCAGTATTGTATGGAGTGGTACCAGTATTGTATGGAGTGGTACCAGTATTGTATGGAGTAGTACCAGTTGTATGGAGTGATACCAGTATTGTATGGAGTGGTACCAGTATTGTATGGAGTGATACCAGTATTGTATGGAGTGATACCAGTATTGTATGGAGTGGTACCAGTATTGTATGGTGGTACCAGTATTGTATGGAGTGATACCAGTATTGAGTAGGTACCAGTATTGTATGGAGTGATACCAGTATTGTATGGAGTGGTACCAGTATTGTATGGAGTGGTACCAGTATTGTATGGAGGTACCAGTATTGTATGGAGAGGTACCAGTATTGTATGGAGTGGTACCAGTATTGTATGGAGTGGTACCAGTATTGTATGGAGTGGTACCAGTATTGTATGGAGGATACCAGTATTGTATGGAGTGGTACCAGTATTGTATGGAGTGGAGGTACCAGTATTGTATGGAGTGGTACCAGTATTGTATGGAGTGGTACCAGTATTGTATGGAGTAGTACCAGTATTGTATGGGAGGTACCAGTATTGTATGGAGTGGTACCAGTATTGTATGGAGTAGTACCAGTATTGTATGGAGTAGTACCAGTATTGTATGGAGTGATACCAGTATTGTATGGAGTAGTACCAGTATTGTATGGAGAGGTACCAGTATTGTATGGAGTGGTACCAGTATTGTATGGAGTGATACCAGTATTGTATGGAGTGGTACCAGTATTGTATGGAGTGATACCAGTATTGTATGGAGTGGTACCAGTATTGTATGGAGTGGTACCAGTATATGGGAGTGAAGGTACCAGTATTGTATGGAGTGGTACCAGTATTGTATGGAGTGGTACCAGTATTGTATGGAGTGATACCAGTATTGTATGGAGTGGTACCAGTATTGTATGGAGTGGTACCAGTATTGTATGGAGTGATACCAGTATTGTATGGAGTGGTACCAGTATTGTATGGAGTGGTACCAGTATTGTATGGAGTGGTACCAGTATTGTATGGAGTGGTACCAGTATTGTATGGAGTGATACCAGTATTGTATGGAGTAATACCAGTATTGTGGATGGTATTATGGAGTGTACCAGTATTGTATGGAGTGGTACCAGTATTGTATGGAGTGGTACCAGTATTGTATGGAGAGGTACCAGTATTGTATGGAGGTACCAGTATTGTATGAGTGGTACCAGTATTGTATGGAGGGTACCAGTATTGTATGGAGTGATACCAGTATTGTATGGAGTGGTACCAGTATTGTATGGAGAGGTACCAGTATTGTATGGAGGCGGAGTACCAGTATTGTATGAGTGGTACCAGTATTGTATGGAGTGATACCAGTATTGTATGGAGTGGTACCAGTATTGTATGGAGTGATACCAGTATTGATGGAGGATACCAGTATTGTATGGAGTGGTACCAGTATTGTATGGAGTGGTACCAGTATTGTATGAGAGGTGAGTGATACCAGTATTGTATGGAGTGGTACCAGTATTGTATGGAGTGGTACCAGTATTGTATGGAGTGATACCAGTATTGTATGGAGTGTACCAGTATTGTATGGAGTGGTACCAGTATTGTATGGAGTGGTACCAGTATTGTATGGATTGTGAGTGTACCAGTATTGTAGTGGTACCAGTATTGTGTAGTACCAGTATTGTATGGAGTGGTACCAGTATTGTATGGAGTGATACCAGTATTGTATGGAGTGATACCAGTATTGTATGGAGTGATACCAGTATTGTATGGAGTGGTACCAGTATTGTATGGAGTAGTACCAGTATTGTATGGAGAGGTACCAGTATTGTATGGAGAGGTACCAGTATTGTATGGAGTAATACCAGTATTGTATGGAGTGGTACCAGTATTGTATGGAGTGGTACCAGTATTGTATGGAGTGGTACCAGTATTGTATGGAGTGGTACCAGTATTGTATGGAGTGGTACCAGTATTGTATGGAGTGATACCAGTATTGTATGGAGTGGTACCAGTATTGTATGGAGTGAGTACCAGTATTGTATGGGTAGAGGTACCAGTATTGTATGGAGTAATACCAGTATTGTATGGAGTGGTACCAGTATTGTATGGTACCAGTATTGTAAGGTACCAGTATTGTATGGAGGAGATACCAGTATTGTATGGGAGTGGTACCAGTATTGTATGGAGTGGTACCAGTATTGTATGGAGTGAGTACCAGTATTGTATGGGAGAGGCGGTGATACCAGTATTGTATGGAGTGATACCAGTATTGTATGGAGTGGTACCAGTATTGTATGGAGTGGTACCAGTATTGTATGGAGGATACAGTATTGTATGGAGTAGTATTGTATGGAGTAGTACCAGTATTGTATGGAGAGGTACCAGTATTGTATGGAGTGGTACCAGTATTGTATGGAGTGATACCAGTATTGTATGGAGTGATACCAGTATTGTATGGAGGTATACCAGTATTGTATGGAGAGTACCAGTATACCAGTATTGTATGGAGAGGTACCAGTATTGTATGGAGGAGTGGTACCAGTATTGTATGGAGTGGTACCAGTATTGTATGGAGTGATACCAGTATTGTATGGAGTGGTACCGGTATTGTATGGAGAGGTACCAGTATTGTATGGAGTGATACCAGTATTGTACGGAGTGGTACCAGTATTGTATGGAGTGATACCAGTATTGTATGGAGTGATACCAGTATTGTATGGAGTGATGTATTGTATGGAGTGATACCAGTATTGTATGGAGTGGTACCAGTATTGTATGGAGAGGTACCAGTATTGTATGGAGAATTACCAGTATTGTATGGAGTGGTACCAGTATTGTATGGAGTGATACCAGTATTGTATGGAGTGGTACCAGTATTGGTATGGAGGGTGCTGTATTGTATGGAGTGGTACCAGTATTTGTATGGAGTGGTACCGGTATTGTATGGAGTGGTACCAGTATTGTATGGAGTAGTACCAGTATTGATACTAGTAGTGCCGGAGGGTACCAGTATTGTATGGAGAAGGTACCAGTATTGCATGGAGTGATACCAGTATTGTATGGAGTGGTACCAGTATTGTATGGAGTGGTACCAGTATTGTATGGAAGGTACCAGTATTGTATGGAGTGGTACCAGTATTGTATGGAGTAGTACCAGTATTGTATGGAGTGGTACCAGTATTGTATGGAGTGGTACCAGTATTGTATGGAGTGATACCAGTATTGTATGGGTAGTACCAGTATTGTATGGAGAGGTACCAGTATTGTATGGAGTGATACCAGTATTGTATGGAGTGGTACCAGTATTGTATGGAGTAGTACCAGTATTGTATGGAGGGTACCAGTATTGTATGGAGGTACCAGTATTGTATGGGAATACCAGTATTGTATGGAGTGGTACCAGTATTGTATGGAGTGGTACCAGTATTGTATGAGAGTGACACCAGTATTGTATGGGTGGTACCAGTATTGCGGAGTGGTACCAGTATTGTATGGAGAGGTACCAGTATTGTATGGAGTGATACCAGTATTGTATGGAGTGGTACGCAGTATTGTATGGAGTGATACCAGTATTGTATGGAGTGATACCAGTATTGTATGGAGTGGTACCAGTATTGTATGGAGTAGTACCAGTATTGTATGGAGTGGTACGGTATTGTATGGGTGTTACCAGTATTGTATGGGTGTTCCAGTATTGTATGGGGTGGTACATTATTGTAGGTGGTACAGTATTGTATGGAGTAATGCCAGTATTGTATGGAGTGATACCAGTATTGTATGGAGTAAGTACCAGTATTGTATGGAAGTGCCAGTATTGTATGAAGTGCCAGTATTGTATGGAGATAATGCCAGTAGTATGGAGTGGTACCAGTATTGTATGGAGTGATACCAGTATTGTATGGAGTGATACCAGTATTGTATGGAGTGATACCAGTATTGTATGGAGTGGTACCAGTATTGTATGGAGTACTGTCCAGTATTGTATGGAGTCGACCAGTACTGCATGTATGGTCCTAGTATGGAGTGGTACCAGTATTGTATGGAGTGGTACCAGTATTGTATAGATGGTACCAGTATTGTATGGAGTGGTACCAGTATTGTATGAATCGTACCAGTATTGTATGGAGTGATACCAGTATTGTGACTGAACAGAGTATTAGTGACCAGTATTGTATGGAGTGATACCAGTATTGTATGGAGTGGTACCAGTATTGTATGGAAGTGGTACCAGTATTGTATGGAGTGATACCAGTATTGTATGGAGTGATACCAGTATTGTATGGAGTGGTACCAGTATTGTATGGAGTGGTACCAGTATTGTATGGAGTGTACCAGTAGTGTATGGAGTGATACCAGTAGATGTGCAGTGTAGGAGTGGTACCAGTATTGTATGGAGGTGATGCCAGTATTGTATGGAGTGATACCAGTATTGTATGGAGTGATACCAGTATTGTATGAGTAGTACACTCTCCATACAATACTGAAATATGCACAACCTCACTGTATCCTCCATATACTGGCCATCACTTTCCATACATACTGGCTGCTCCTCCATACAGTATCACCCTTTGCTCCTGACACCACTCCATACAGCCACTGGCTCTTTACTCCCGCCCAGCCTACAGTACCACTGCTATTTTCCATACAGCTACTGTGTCACTCCCGCCCTGTGCTCAGTACCACTGTACCACTTCCCGCCTGCAACACTGTGTCTCGCCACAGCGCAATGCCTCTCCATAC
>NW_027038835.1:0-39687 GCF_034236695.1 Oncorhynchus nerka
ATCATTGTACTTCGTTCAGTTACGTATTGCTAGGACAGTGAGATGTGGATAGACCAGGTAGAGGACAGAGAGACCAGGTAGAGGACAGAGAGACCAGGTAGAGGACAGAGGCCAGGTAGAGGACAGAGACCAGGTAGAGGACAGAGAGCCATAGAGGACAGAGAGTGGATAGACCAGGTAGAGGACAGAGAGAGACCAGGTAGAGGACAGAGATGTGGACAGAGAGGCCAGGCAGAGGACAGAGACCAGGTAGAGAGGGACAGAGACCAGGTAGAGGACAGAGATGTGGATAGACCAGGTAGAGGACAGAGAGATGTGGAAAGACCAGATAGAGGACAGATGGAGACCAGGTAGAGGACAGACCAGGTAGAGACAGAGACCAGGCAGAGGACAGAGAGATGTGGATAGACCAGGTAGAGGACAGAGAGACCAGGTAGAGGACAGAGAGAGATAGACCAGGTAGAGGACAGAGGACCAGGTAGAGGGACAGATAGACCAGGTAGAGGACAGAGATGGGATGTGGAGAGACCAGAGAGACCAGGTAGAGGACAGAGAGACCAGGTAGAGGACAGAGAGACCAGGTAGAGGACAGAGAGACCAGGTAGAGGACAGAGAGACCAGGTAGAGGACAGAGAGAGACCAGGATAGACCAGGTAGAGGACAGAGAGACCAGGTAGAGGACAGAGAGACCAGGTAGAGGACAGAGAGATGTGGATAGACCAGGTAGAGGAGCAGTCCATCTAATCTAGTGGAACAGAACAGAGCCATGAATCAGGTTCTGAGACGTTGGAGAAACGACAGAAAATATTTTCTCATCAAAATAAAAGGAAAGTAAGAATTGGGCGTTGAAATAACTGTGTATTAAAATCTAGGTTACGATGGGAAGTGATGTCATTTTACAGTCCTCAGTTAGCACTGTAGTGCAGGAGGTTGAGTTCTGATCACGATGTGTCTGTATAACATCATATTTTTGTGTGTCAGTCTATAAAGTATATAGTCGGCTAGGTTAGGGGGGCTGCTGTTCCCTCCATCTGGTGAGAGGCAGAATGGGAGGCCGTTAGGATTTTATAGTTGACAGGGATCAATGGAGGTATTGAGAAGTCTACTGGACAGGAAATGCCATCAGCGAATGAGGAGCTGGGTTTGCGTTGATTTACGTTTCAGTTAGTTCTGAGAAGCTGGGGCCTTTCTCCCTCCCTCCTCCTCCTCTCCTCTCCTCTCCTCTCCTCTCCTTCCTCCTTTCTTTTCTCCTTTCTTCCTTTCTCTTTTCTCTTCTCTCCTTTCTAATCTCCTCTCCTCTTTTCTCCTCTCCTCCTTTCTCTTTTCTCCTCTCCTCTCCTCTCCTTTCTCCTGTCCTCTCCCTTCCCTCCTGTCCTCTCCCCTTCCCTCCTGTCCTGTCCTCTCCTCTCCTCCGCTCTCTTCTCCTCCCTCTCTTCTCCTCCTCCCTCTCCTCTCCTCTCCTCTCCTCTCCTCTCATCTCCTCTCCCCTTCCCTCCTCTCCCTCTCCTCTCCTAGCTCTCTTCTCCCCTCCGCTCTCCTCTCCTCTCTTCTTCTCCTTTCCTCTTTCTCCTCTCCTCCTTTCTCTTTTCTTTCTCTCCTTTCTCTTTCTCTCTCCTTTCTTCTCCTCTCCTCCTTTCTCCTCTCCTCCTTTCTCTTTTCTCCTTTCTCCTCTCCTTTCTCCTCTCCTCCTGTCCCCTTCCCTCCTGTCCTGTCCCCTTCCCTCCTGTCCTGTCCTCTCCTCTCCTCCGCTCTCTTCTCCTCTGCTCTCTTCTCCTCTCCTCTCTCCTCTCCTCTTCCCTCCTGTCCTCTTCAGGAAGGCTACTGCTGCTGTAACTCCCATCAGAGCTCTGTGGCTCATTAAAGGATTATTGGTTGGAACATATTTTCTCCTGACTCCTCTTATCCAGAGAGAGAACGTGGCACCTTCGACTGTAACTATCACTGTCATGCTCTGTGTCTGTGTTAGGGACTGGAACCATGGTCCCTCTGAAGGGAGTACAGCCTCCCTGTCATGGTCTGTGTTAGGGACTGGAACCATGGTCCCTCTGAAGGGAGTACAGCCTCCCTGACCATGGGGAGAGGGTTAGGGACTGGAACCATGGTCCCTCTGAAGGGAGTATAGCCTCCCTGACCATGGGGAGAGGGTTTAGGGACTGGAACCATGGTCCCTCTGATGGGAGTATAGCCTCCCTGACCATGGGGAGAGGGTTTAGGGACTGGAACCATGGTCCCTCTGAAGGGAGTATAGCCTCCCATCATGGTCTGTGTCTGTGTTAGGGACTGGAACCATGGTCCCTCTGAAGGGAGTACAGCCTCCCCATCATGGTCTGTGTCTGTGTTAGGGACTGGAACCATGGTCCCTCTGAAGGGAGTATAGCCTCCCCATCATGGTCTGTGTCTGTGTTAGGGACTGGAACCATGGTCCCTCTGAAGGGAGTACAGCCTCCCCATCATGGTCTGTGTCTGTGTTAGGGACTGGAACCATGGTCCCTCTGAAGGGAGTACAGCCTCCCTGTCATGGTCAGTGTTAGGGACTGGAACCATGGTCCCTCTGAAGGGAGTATAGCCTCCCCATCATGGTCTGTGTCTGTGTTAGGGACTGGAACCATGGTCCCTCTGAAGGGAGTATAGCCTCCCTGTCATGGTCTGTGTTAGGGACTGGAACCATGGTCCCTCTGAAGGGAGTATAGCCTCCCCATCATGGTCTGTGTCTGTGTTAGGGACTGGAACCATGGTCCCTCTGAAGGGAGTATAGCCTCCCTGTCATGGTCTGTGTTAGGGACTGGAACCATGGTCCCTCTGAAGGGAGTACAGCCTCCCTGTCATGGTCTGTGTTAGGGACTGGAACCATGGTCCCTCTGAAGGGAGTACAGCCTGACCCTAGGGATCATGGTCTAGTGTCTGTGTTAGGGACTGGAACCATGGTCCCTCTGAAGGGAGTATAGCCTCCTGTCATGGTCTGTGTCTGTGTTAGGGACTGGAACCATGGTCCCTCTGAAGGGAGTATAGCCTCCTGTCATGGTCTGTGTTAGGACTGGAACCATGGTCCCTCTGAAGGGAGTACAGCCTCCCTGACCATGGCTGAGAGGGTTAGGGACTGGAACCATGGTCCCTCTGAAGGGAGTATAGCCTCCCCCATGTCATGGTCTGTGTTAGGGACTGGAACCATGGTCCCTCTGAAGGGAGTACAGCCTCCCCTGTCATGGTCTGTGTTAGGGACTGGAACCATGGTCCCTCTGAAGGGAGTACAGCCTCCCCATCATGGTCTGTGTTAGGGACTGGAACCATGGTCCTCTAGGGGGGTATAGCCTCCTGACCATGACGAGAGGGTTAGGGACTGGAACCATGGTCCCTCTGAAGGGAGTATAGCCTCCCTGACCATGGGGAGAGGGTTTAGGGACTGGAACCATGGTCCCTCTGATGGGAGTATAGCCTCCCTGACCATGGGGAGAGGGTTTAGGGACTGGAACCATGGTCCCTCTGAAGGAGGCAGGGAGTACTGCCTTCCCATCATGGTCTGTGTCTGTGTTAGGGACTGGAACCATGGTCCCTCTGAAGGGAGTACAGCCTCCCTGACCATGGCGAGAGGGTTAGGGACTGGAACCATGGTCCCTCTGAAGGGAGTACAGCCTCCCCATCATGGTCTGTGTTAGGGACTGGAACCATGGTCCCTCTGAAGACCCATCTAAAGAGGAACACAAACAGGAACTCTCTCTCCCTCCCAGTCACATCTCTGTCTCAGTCGTAAACCACCTCACATCTCTGCGACCCTCGACCCCAACACCCCAGCGTGTTTTCCCTTTCTATGCCTGACGCACCACGTCATGGTCATTTTCTCACCCAGCGCTGCTGCAGCTGTCTGCAGACCCTGATTAAAACATCTCCCGCGGTAATCCCTGTGTAATGAACCTCTCTCCTGAGAACGGGGGCTGCAGGGGCCTTGGCTGCGCAGGGATCCAGATGGGGAGGGGGAGGGAATGGGGGAGGGGGTAGGGGCCTTGGCTGCAGAGGGATCCAGATGGGAAGGAAGAGAGGAGGGGGAGGGAATGGGGGAGGAGGGGGAGGAGAGGGTAGTGGCCTGTCTTTGAAGAGTTAGGTCTGTTCAGGAATGATGATTTGAGAAATGCATACTTCATACACCTCTGCCCCTGGTCCAACCACAAACCCCCAACCTCATGCTCCCTACACACAGTCTCCTAGAAGTGAACAACTGGCCATAGTGGTGTTATGATGGATTTACCCAGAGTGACTTCCTGTTAGTCCATTAATCTCCAGATAACTAGGTCAGACTACCACATAGTGACTTCCTGTTAGTCCATTCCTCTCCAGATAACTAGGTCAGACTACCACATAGTGACTTCCTGTTAGTCCATTCATCTTCAGATAGCTAGGTCAGACTACCACATAGTGACTTCCTGTTAGTCCATTCATCTTCAGATAGCTAGGTCAGACTACCACATAGTGACTTCCTGTTAGTCCATTCATCTTCAGATAGCTAGGTCAGACTACCACATAGTGACTTCCTGTTAGTCCATTCATCTTCAGATAGCTAGGTCAGACTACCACATAGTGACTTCCTGTTAGTCCATTCATCTCCAGATAGCTAGGTCAGACTACCACATAGTGACTTCCTGTTCGTCCATTAATCTTCAGATAGCTAGGGTCAGACTACCACATAGTGACTTCCTGTTCGTCCATTCATCTCCAGATAGCTAGGTCAGACTACCACATAGTGACTTCCTGTTTGCACTGGAGAGAGGGGGAACATTAATACAACCCACAGAATCTAATGAACAGCAGGTGGGGTTGTATGGTATTGAACAGCAGGTGGGGTTGTATGGTATTGAACAACAGGTGGGGTTGTATGGTATTGAACAACAGGTGGGGTTGAATGGTATTGAACAGCAGGTGGGGTATTGAACAGCAGGTGGGGTATTGAACAGCAGGTGGGGTTGTATGGTATTGAACAGCAGGTGGGGTTGTATGGTATTGAACAGCAGGTGGGGTGGTATGGTATTGAACAGCAGGTGGGGTTGTATGGTATTGAACAGCAGGTGGGGTTGTATGGTAGTGAACAGCAGGTGGGGTTGTATGGTATTGAACAGCAGGTGGGGTATTGAACAGCAGGTGGGGTATTGAACAGCAGGTGGGGTTGTATGGTATTGAACAGCAGGTGGGGTATTGAACAGCAGGTGGGTTGTATGGTATTGAACAGCAGGTGGGGGTATATTGAACAGCAGGTGGGGTTGTATGGTATTGAACAACAGGTGGGGTTGAATGGTATTGAACAGCAGGTGGGGTTGTATGGTATTGAACAGCAGGTGGGGTTGTATGGTAGTGAACAGCAGGTGGGGTTGTATGGTATTGAACAGCAGGTGGGGTTTCCATTGAACAGCAGGTGGGGTTGTATGGTATTGAACAGCAGGTGGGGTTGTATGGTATTGAACAGCAGGTGGGGTTGTATGGTATTGAACAGCAGGTGGGGTTGTATGGTATTGAACAGAGGTGGGGTTGTATGGTATTGAACAGCAGGTGGGGGAACAACAGGGGTTGTATGGTATTGAACAGCAGGTATTGAACAGCAGGTGGGGTTTGTATGGTATTGAACAGCAGGTGGGGTTGTATGGTATTGAACACAGGTGGGCAGGTGGGGTATTGAACAGCAGGTGGGGTTGGTTGAACATGGTGGGTTGTATGGTATTGAACAGCAGGTGGGGTTGTATGGTATTGAACAGCAGGTGGGGTATTGAACAGCAGGTGGGGTTGTATGGTATTGAACAGCAGGTGGGGTTGGGTATTGAGGTTGTATGGTATTGAACAGCAGGTGGGGTTGTATGGTATTGAACAGCAGGTGGGGTTGTATGGTATTGAACAGCAGGTGGGGTATTGAACAGCAGGTGGGGTATTGAACAGCAGGTGGGTTGTATGGTATTGAACGGCAGGTGGGGTTGTATGGTATTGAACAGCAGGTGGGGTTGTATGGTATTGAACAGCAGGTGGGGTTGTATGGTATTGAACAGGTGGGGTTGCAGGTGGGGTTGTATGGTATTGAACAGCAGGTGGGGTTGTATGGTATTGAACAGCAGGTGGGGTTGTATGGTATTGAACAGCAGGTGGGGTTGTATGGTATTGAACAGCAGGTGGGGTTGGGTATTGAACAGCAGGTGGGGTTGTATGGTATTGAACAGCAGGTGGGGTTGTATGGTATTGAACAGCAGGTGGGGTTGTATGGTATTGAACAGCAGGTGGGGTTGTATGGTATTGAACAGCAGGTGGGGTTGTATGGTATTGAACAGCAGGTGGGGGTTGTATGGTTGTATGGTAGTGAACAGCAGGTGGGGTTGTGAACAGCAGGTGGGGTTGTATGGTTGAACAGCAGGTGGGGTTGTATGGTATTGAACAGCAGGTGGGGTTGTATGGTATTGAACAGCAGGTGGGGTTGTATGGTATTGAACAGCAGGTGGGGGTTGTATGGTATTGAACAGCAGGTGGGGTTGTATGGTATTGAACAGCAGGTGGGGTTGTATGGTATTGAACAACAGGTGGGGTTGTATGGTATTGAACAGCAGGTGGGGTTGTATGGTATTGAACAGCAGGTGGGGTTGTATGGTATTGAACAGCAGGTGGGGTTGTATGGTATTGAACAGCAGGTGGGGTTGTATGGTATTGAACAGCAGGTGGGGTTGTATGGTATTGAACAACAGGTGGGGTTGTATGGTATTGAACAGCAGGTGGGGTTGTATGGTATTGAACAGCAGGTGGGGTTGTATGGTATTGAACAGCAGGTGGGGTTGTATGGTATTGAACAGCAGGTGGGGTTGTATGGTATTGAACAGCAGGTGGGGTATTGAACAGCAGGTGGGGTTGTATGGTATTGAACAGCAGGTGGGGTTGTATGGTATTGAACAGCAGGTGGGGTTGTATGGTATTGAACAGCAGGTGGGGTTGTATGGTATTGAACAGCAGGTGTTGGGTATTGTGGGTATTGAACAGCAGGTGGGGTTGTATGGTATTGAACAGCAGGTGGGGTTGTATGGTATTGAACAGCAGGTGGGGTTGTATGGTATTGAACAGCAGGTGGGGTTGTATGGTATTGAACAGCAGGTGGGGTTGTATGGTATTGAACAGCAGGTGGGGTTGGGGTATTGAACAGCAGGTGGGGTTGTATGGTATTGAACAGCAGGTGGGGGGGTTGTATGGTATGGTTGAACAGCAGGTGGGGTTGTATGGTATTGAACAACAGGTGGGGTTGTATGGTAATGAACAGCAGGTGGGGTTGTATGGTATTGAACAACAGGTGGGGTATGGTATGGTATTGAACAACAGGTGGGTTGTATGGTATTGAACAGCAGGTGGGGTTGGTATTGAACAGCAGGTGGGGTTGTATGGTATTGAACAGCAGGTGGGGTTGTATGGTATTGAACAGCAGGTGGGGTTGTATGGTATTGAACAGCAGGTGGGGTTGTATGGTATTGAACAACAGGTGGGGTTGTATGGTATTGAACAGCAGGTGGGGTTGTATGGTAGTGAACAGCAGGTGGGGTTGTATGGTATTGAACAGCAGGTGGGGTTGTATGGTATTGAACAGCAGGTGGGGTTGTATGGTATTGAACAAACAGGTGGGGTTGTACTGAACAGCAGGTGGGGTTATGGTAGTGAACAGCAGGTGGGGTTGTATGGTATTGAACAGCAGGTGGGGGTATATTGAACAGCAGGTGGGGTTGTATATGAACAGCAGGTGGGGTTGTATGGTATTGAACAGCAGGTGGGGTTGTATGGTATTGAACAGCAGGTGGGGTTGTATGGGGGTATTGAACAACAGGTGGGGTTGTATGGTATTGATCAGCAGGTGGGGTTGTATGGTATTGAACAGCAGGTGGGGTGGGGTTGTATGGTATTGAACAGCAGGTGGGGTTGTATGGTATTACATGGTATTGAACAACAGGTGGGGTTGTATGGTATTGAACAGCAGGTGGGGTTGTATGGTAGTGAACAGCAGGTGGGGTTGTATGGTATTGAACAGCAGGTGGGGTTGTATAGGTGGGGTTGAACAGCAGGTGGGGTTGTATGGTATTGAACAGCAGGTGGGGTTGTATGGTAGTGAACAACAGGTGGGGTTGTATGGTATTGAACAGCAGGTGGGGTTGTATGGTATTGAACAGCAGGTGACTGGTACATGAACAGCAGGTGGGGGTATTGAACAGCAGGTGGGGTTGTATGGTATTGAACAGCAGGTGGGGTTGTATGGTATTGAACAGCAGGTGGGGTTGTATGGTATTGAACAGCAGGTGGGGTTGTATGGTATTGAACAAGGTGGGGTATTGAACACAGGTGGGGTTGTATGGTATTGAACAGCAGGTGGGGTTGTATGGTATTGAACAGCAGGTGGGGTTGTATGGTATTGAACAGCAGGTGGGGTATGTATGCAGGTGGGGTATTGAACAGCAGGTGGGGTTGTATGGTATTGAACAGCAGGTGGGTTGTATGGTATTGAACAGCAGGTGGGGTTGTATATTGAACAGCAGGTGGGGTATTGAACAGCAGGTGGGGTATTGAACAGCAGGTGGGGTTGGGTATTGAACAGCATGAACAGCAGGTGGGGTTGTATGGTATTGAACAGCAGGTGGGGTACATTGAACAGCAGGTGGGGTTGTATGGTATTGAACAACAGGTGGGGTTGGGTTGAATGGTATTGAACACAGGTGGGGTTGAACATTGAACAGCAGGTGGGGTTGTATGGTATTGAACAGCAGGTGGGGTTGTATGGTATTGAACAGCAGGTGGGGTTGTATGGTATTGAACAGCAGGTGGGGTTGTATGGTATTGAACAGCAGGTGGGGGTATGGTATTGAACAGCAGGTGGGGTTGTATGGTATTGAACAGCAGGTGGGGTTAATGGTATTGAACAGCAGGTGGGGTTGTATGGTATTGAACAGCAGGTGGGGTTGTATGGTAGCAGGTGGGGGGGTATTGAACAGCAGGTGGGGTTGTATGGTATTGAACAGCAGGTGGGGTTGGGTATTGAACAGCAGGTGGGGTTGTATGGTGAACAGCAGGTGGGGTTGTATGGTATTGAACAGCAGGTGGGGTATTGAACAGCAGGTGGGGTATTGAACAGCAGGTGGGGTATTGAACAGCAGGTGGGGTATTGAACAGCAGGTGGGGTATTGTAGGTGGTATTGAACAGCAGGTGGGGTATTGAACAGCAGGTGGGGTATTGAACAGCAGGTGGGGTATTGAACAGCAGGTGGGGTATTGAACAGCAGGTGGGGTATTGAACAGCAGGTGGGGGTAGGTGGGGTTGGTATTGAACAGCAGGTGGGGTATTGAACAGCAGGTGGGGTTGTATGGTATTGAACAGCAGGTGGGGTTGTATGGTATTGAAACACAGGTGGGGTTGTATGGTATTGAACAGCAGGTGGGGTTGTATGGTATTGAACAGCAGGTGGGGTTGTATGGTATTGAACAGCAGGTGGGGTTGTAGGTGGGGTTGGTATTGAACAGCAGGTGGGGTTGTATGGTATTGAACAGCAGGTGGGGTTGTATGGTATTGAACAGCAGGTGGGGTTGTATGGTATTGAACAGCAGGTGGGGTTGTATGGTATTGAACAGCAGGTGGGGTTGTATGGTATTGAACAGCAGGTGGGGTTGTATGGTATTGAACAGCAGGTGGGGTTGTATGGTATTGAACAGCAGGTGGGGTTGTATGGTATTGAACAGCAGGTGGGGTATTGAACAGCAGGTGGGGTATGGTAGTGAACAGCAGGTGGGGTTGTATGGTATTGAACAGCAGGTGGGGGTATTGAACAGCAGGTGGGTTGTATTGAACAGCAGGTTGGGTATTGAACAGCAGGTGGGGTATTGGACAGCAGGTGGGGTTGTATGGTATTGAACAGCAGGTGGGGTATTGAACAGCAGGTGGGGTATTGAACAGCAGGTGGGGTTGTATGGTATTGAACAGCAGGTGGGTTGTATGGTTGAACAGCAGGTGGGGTATTGAACAGCAGGTGGTATTGAACAGCAGGTGGGGTTGGGTATTGAACAGCAGGTGGGGTATTGAACAGCAGGTGGGGTATTGAACAGCAGGTGGGGTTGTATGGTATTGAACAGCAGGTGGGGTTGTATGGTATTGAACAGCAGGTGGGGTTGTATGGTATTGGCAGGTGGGGTTGTATGGTATTGAACAGCAGGTGGGGTTGTATGGTATTGAACAGCAGGTGGGGTTGTATGGTATTGAACAACAGGTGGGGTTGTATGGTATTGAACAGCAGGTGGGGTTGTATGGTATTGAACAGCAGGTGGGGTTGTATGGTAGTGAACAGCAGGTGGGGTTGTATGGTATTGAACAACAGGTGGGGTATTGAACAGCAGGTGGGGTTGTATGGTATTGAACAGCAGGTGGGGTTGTATGGTATTGAACAGCAGGTGGGGTTGTATGGTATTGAACAACAGGTGGGGTTGTATGGTAATGAACAGCAGGTGGGGTTGTATGGTAGTGAACAACAGGTGGGGTTGTATGGTAATGAACAACAGGTGGGGTTGTATGGTAGTGAACAACAGGTGGGGTTGTATGGTATTGAACAGCAGGTGGGGTTGTATGGTATTGAACAGCAGGTGGGGTTGTATGGTATTGAACAACAGGTGGGGTTGTATGGTAATGAACAGCAGGTGGGGTTGTATGGTATTGAACAACAGGTGGGGTTGTATGGTATTGAACAGCAGGTGGGGTATTGAACAACAGGTGGGGTTGTATGGTATTGAACAGCAGGTGGGGTTGTATGGTAGTGAACAGCAGGTGGGGTTGTATGGTAGTGAACAGCAGGTGGGGTTGTATGGTATTGAACAGCAGGTGGGGTTGTATGGTTTTGAACAGAAGGTGGGGTTGTATGGTATTGAACAGCAGGTGGGGTTGTATGGTATTGAACAACAGGTGGGGTTGTATGGTATTGAACAGCAGGTGGGGTTGTATGGTATTGAACAGCAGGTGTAGTATTGAACAGCAGGTGGGGTTGTATGGTTTTGAACAGAAGGTGGGGTTGTATGGTATTGAGCAGCAGGTAGGGTTGACTGGCACATGACTGGTACATATCAACATGACTGGTTCATATCAATATGACTGGTACATGACTGGTCCATATCAATATGACTGGTACATATATAAATGACTGGTACATATCAACATGACTGGTACATATCAATATGACTGGTACATGACTGGTCCATATCAATATGACTGGTACATATCCTCCATGACTGGTACATGACTGGTACATATCAACATGACTGGTACATATCAATATGACTGGTACATATCAACATGACTGGTCCATATCAACATGACTGGTACATATCAATATGACTGGTACATATCAACATGACTGGTACATATCAATATGACTGGTACATATCAACATGACTGGTCCATATCAACATGACTGGTACATATCAACATGACTGGTTCATATCAACATGACTGGTACATATCTGGTTCATATCAACATGACTGGTCCATATCAACATGACTGGTACATATCAATATGACTGGTTCATATCAACATGACTGGTACATATCAATATGACTGGTACATGACTGGTACATATCAACATGACTGGTACATATCAACATGACTGGTACATATCAATATGACTGGTACATGACTGGTTCATATCAACATGACTGGTACATATCAACATGACTGGTACATATCAATATGACTGGTACATGACTGGTTCATATCAACATGACTGGTACATATCAACATGACTGGTACATATCAATATGACTGGTACATTACTGGTTCATATCAACATGACTGGTACATATCAACATGACTGGTACATATCAATATGACTGGTTCATATCAATATGACTGGTACATCATATCAACATGACTGGTACATATCAACACTGTACATTACTGGTACATATCAACATGACTGGTACATATCAACATGACTGGTACATATCAACTGACTGGTACATATCAATATGACTGGTACATATCAACATGACTGGTACATATCAACATGACTGGTACATATCAACATGACTGGTACATACCAATATGACTGGTACATGACTGGTACATATCAACATGACTGGTACATATCAATATGACTGGTACATGACTGGTTCATATCAACATGACTGGTACATATCAATATGACTGGTACATATCAATATGGCTGGTACATGACTGGTACATATCAACATGACTGGTACATATCAACATGACTGGTACATATCAACATGCCTGGTACATATCAACATGACTGGTACATATCAACATGACTGGTTCATATCAATATGGCTGGTACATGACTGGTACATATCACCATGACTGGTACATATCAACATGACTGGTACATATCAACATGACTGGTTCATATCAACATGACTGGTTCATATCAATATGACTGGTACATGACTGGTTCATATCAATATGACTGGTACATGACTGGCACATATCAACATGACTGGTACATCTCAACATGACTGGTTCATATCCATGACTAAAATCCACATTGCTTCAGACTCCTCTTTATCCTCTCCTTGACAGACTGATGTTGGGTTAGATCCTGAAGCTTTTAAAGAAACAGGACTTTGTTTTAATGGTGCTCTCTGCTCCTCCTCCTCCTTCCTGTCTGGTGCTCTCTGCTCCTCCTCCTCCCTGTCTGGTGCTCTCTGCTCCTCCTCCTCCTCCTGCCTGGTGCTCTCTGCTCCTCCTCCTCCCTCTCTGGTGCTCTCTGCTCCTCCTCCTCCTCCCTGCTCCTCTCCTCCCTGGTGCTCTCTGCTCTCCTCCTCCTCCCTGTCTGGTGCTCTCTGCTCCTCCTCCTCCTCCCTGTCTGGTGCTCTCTGCTCCTCCTCCTCCCTGCCTGGTGCTCTCTGCTCCTCCTCCTCCCTGCCTGGTGCTCTGCTCCTCCTCCTCCTCCCTGTCTGGTGCTCTCTGCTCCTCCTCCTCCCTGCCTGGTGCTCTCTGCTCCTCCTCCTCCCTGCCTGGTGCTCTCTGCTCCTCCTCCTCCCTGTCTGGTGCTCTCTGCTCCTCCTCCTCCCTGTCTGGTGCTCTCTGCTCCTCCTCCTCCTCCCTGTCTGGTGCTCTCTGCTCCTCCTCCTCCCTGTCTGGTGCTCTCTGCTCCTCCTCCTCCTCCCTGTCTGGTGCTCTCTGCTCCTCCTCCTCCTGTCTGGTGCTCCTGCTCCTCCTCCTCCCTCTGGTGCTCTCTGCTCCTCCTCCTCCCTGTCTGGTGCTCTCTGCTCCTCCTCCTCCCTGTCTGGTGCTCTCTGCTCCTCCTCCTCCCTGTCTGGTGCTCTCTGCTCCTCCTCCTCCTCCCTGTCTGGTGCTCTCTGCTCCTCCTCCTCCTCCCTGTCTGGTGCTCTCTGCTCCTCCTCCTCCCTGTCTGGTGCTCTCTGCTCCTCCTCCTCCCTGCCTGGTGCTCTCTGCTCCTCCTCCTCCCTGTCTGGTGCTCTCTGCTCCTCCTCCTCCTCCCTGTCTGGTGCTCTCTGCTCCTCCTCCTCCTCCCTGTCTGGTGCTCTCTGCTCCTCCTCCTCCTCCCTGTCTGGTGCTCTCTGCTCCTCCTCCTCCTCCCTGCCTGGGTGCTCTCTGCTCCTCCTCCTCCTCCTCCCTGCCTGGTGCTCCCTCTGCTCTCCTCCTCCTCCTCCCTGTCTGGCTCTCTGCTCCTCTCCTCCTCCTCCCTCTGCTCTCTGCTCCTCCTCCTCCCTGCCTGGTGCTCTCCTGCTGGTGCTCTCCTCCTCCTCCTCCCTGCCTGGTGCTCTCTGCTCCTCCTCCTCCCTCCTCCTCCCTGTCTGGTGCTCTCTGCTCCTCCTCCTCCTCTGGTGCTCTCTGCTCCTCCTCCTCCCTGTCTGGTGCTCTCTGCTCCTCCTCCTCCCCTGCCTGGTGCTCTCTGCTCTGCTCCTCCTCCCTGCCTGGTGCTCTCTGCTCCTCCTCCTCCTCCCTGCCTGGTGCTCTCTGCTCCTCCTCCTCCCCTGTCTGGTGCTCTCTCCTCCTCCTCCTCCCTCTGCTGCTCCTCCTCCCTCCTCCCCTGCTCCTCCTCCTCCTCCCTGGTGCTCTCTGCTCCTCCTCCTCCTCCCTGCCTGGTGCTCTCTCCCTGTCTCCTCCTCCTCCCTGTCTGGTGCTCTCTGCTCCTCCTCCTCCTCCCTGCCTGGTGCTCTCTGCTCCTCCTCCTCCTGGTGCTCTCTGCTCCTCCTCCTCCCTCTGCTCTCCTCCCCTCCTCCCTGTCTGTGTTGGATCCATATCAGAATGGTTCTGTCCATTACTCAGTGTTCTCTCCCTTTATATTCTGTTTCCTGTCCTGTCTGGTCCTTCTCTCTCCTCTCCTCTCCTGTCCTTTTCCCAGTCCAAGTCTCCTCTTATCTCCTCTCCTCTCCTTTCCTGCCTGGTCCTCTCCTCTCCTCCTCCTCTCCTCTCCTCTCCTCTCTGCTCCTCCTCCCCTGTCCTCCCTCTCCTCCTCCTCCCTGCCTGGTGCTCTCTCCTCTCCCTCCTCTGGTGCTCTCTGCTCCTCCTCCTCCTCCCTCCTCTCCTCTCTCTCCTCCTCCTCCCAGTCCCTCTCCTCTCCTCCTCTCCTCTCCCTCTCCCTCTCCTCTCCTCTCCTCCCTCCTCCTCTCCTCTCCTTCCCAGTCCCAAATCTCCTCTCCTCTCCTCTCCTCTGTCCTCTCTCTCTCCTCTCCTCTCTGTCTCCTCTCCCTCCTCCTCTCTCCTCTCCTCTCCTCCCTCTCCTTCCCAGTCCCAAATCTCCTCTCCTCTCCTCTCCTCTCCTCTCTCCTCTCCTCTCCTCTCCTCTCCTCTCCTCTCCTCTCCTCTCCCCTTCCCAGTCCCAAGCACTCTTCTAACCCATCACCCTCTCTTCTCCTCTCTTCTCCTCTCGTCTCTTTCTCTCTCTCCCCAGGACAAAGCGCTCGTCAGTCCTGATGACAGAGTGTATTTTTGAGCTGCCCAACTTCACGGTGCAGGCCACGCGTCCCCAGATCCTGCTCCTTCAGGCCATGCTGCAGAGCTGGACACACAGCCTGGGAGACGGTTCCTACCCTGGGGTCAACGAGGCCCTGCTCAGCCATGTCTACACAGCACCAGGTAACTGAACACAGTTATTACTGTTGTGTTTCATGTCCTCTGAAGGCTGCTCCTTCTCCTCCCTCCTACTGGTACACCTGCTCCACACACACACACACACACACACACACACACACACACACACACACACACACACACACACACACAGACACAGACACACACACACACAGAGACACAGAGAGAGGAAGGGGGGATCATGTTGGAGACTACTCCTAGGCAGTGAGAGTGATTTAGTGCTCATTAGTGCTCATGTCTAGTAGGAGTCAACACATCATTACTCATCACCTGTAAAAGCCACATTACAGTGTTGTTCATCAAACAGCATCACATATCCTGACACTTATAAATACTGGTGTTCCTAGTCCAGCTGGTTCTGGTATAACCCACCAACCAGATATGGACCATCTAGTCCAGCTGGTTCTGGTATAACCCACCAACTAGATATGGACCATCTAGTCCAGCTGGTTCTGGTATAACCCACCATCCAGATATGGACCATCTAGTCCAGCTGGTTCTGGTATAACCCACCATCCAGATATGGACCATCTAGTCCAGCTGGTTCTGGTATAACCCACCAACCAGATATGGACCATCTAGATCAGCTGGTTCTGGTATAACCCACCAACTAGATATGGACCATCTAGTCCAGCTGGTTCTGGTATAACCCACCAACTAGATATGGACCATCTAGATCAGCTGGTTCTGGTATAACCCACCAACTAGATATGGACCATCTAGTCCAGCTGGTTCTGGTATAACCCACCAACCAGATATGGACCATCTAGTTCAGCTGGTTCTGGTATAACCCACCAACCAGATATATACCATCTAGTCCAGCTGGTTCTGGTATAACCCACCCAACCATCTAGAGCTGGTTCTGGTATAACCCACCATCTAGATCAGCTGGTTCTGGTATAACCCACCAACCAGATATGGACCATCTAGATCAGCTGGTTCTGGTATAACCCACCAACTAGATATGGACCATCTAGATCAGCTGGTTCTGGTATAACCCACCCATATACCATCAGATCATATACCATCTAGTGGACCATCAGTTCAGCTGGTTCTGGTATAACCCACCAACCAGATATATACCATCTAGTTCAGCTGGTTCTGGTATAACCCACCAACCAGATATGGACCATCTAGATCAGCTGGTTCTGGTATAACCCACCAACCAGATATGGACCATCTAGTTCAGCTGGTTCTGGTATAACCCACCATCCAGATATATACCATCTAGTTCAGCTGGTTCTGGTATAACCCACCATCCAGATATGGACCATCTAGTTCAGCTGGTTCTGGTATAACCCACCATCCAGATATGGACCATCTAGTTCAGCTGGTTCTGGTATAACCCACCATCCAGATATGGACCATCTAGTTCAGCTGGTTCTGGTATAACCCACCATCCAGATATGGACCATCTAGTTCAGCTGGTTCTGGTATAACCCACCATCCAGATATGGACCATCTAGATCAGCTGGTTCTGGTATAACAGTAACACACCATCCAGATATGGACCATCTAGATCAGCTGGTTCTGGTATAACAGTAACACACCATCCAGATATGGACCATCTAGATCAGCAGGTTCTGTTGTAACAGTAACACACCATCCAGATATGGACCATCTAGATCAGCTGGTTCTGGTATAACCCACCAACCAGATATGGACCATCTAGATCAGCTGGTTCTGGTATAACCCACCAACTAGATATGGACCATCTAGATCAGCTGGTTCTGGTATAACCCACCAACTAGATATGGACCATCTAGATCAGCTGGTTCTGGTATAACCCACCAACTAGATATGGACCAGCTGGTTCTGGTATAACACACCATCCAGATATGGACCATCTAGATCAGCAGGTTCTGGTATAACAGTAACACACCATCCAGATATGGACCATCTAGATCAGCAGGTTCGGGTATAACCCTCCATCCAGATATGGACCATCTAGATCAGCTGGTTCTGGTATAACAGTAACACACCATCCAGATATGGACCATCTAGATCAGCAGGTTCTGGTATAACAGTAACACACCATCCAGATATTGACCATCTAGATCAGCAGGTTCTGTTGTAACAGCAACACACCATCCAGATATGGACCATCTAGATCAGCTGGTTCTGGTATAACCCACCATCCAGATATGGACCATCTAGATCAGCTGGTTCTGGTATAACAGTAACCCACCATCCAGATATGGACCATCTAGATCAGCTGGTTCTGTTGTAACAGTAACCCACCAACCAGATATGGACCATCTAGATCAGCTGGTTCTGGTATAACAGTAACACACCATCCAGATATGGACCATCTAGATCAGCTGGTTCTGGTATAACAGTAACACACCATCCAGATATGGACCATCTAGATCAGCTGGTTCTGGTATAACAGTAACACACCATCCAGATATGGACCATCTAGATCAGCAGGTTCTGGTATAACAGTAACACACCATCCAGATATGGACCATCTAGATCAGCTGGTTCTGGTATAACAGTAACACACCATCCAGATATGGACCATCTAGATCAGCTGGTTCTGGTATAACCCACCAACTAGATATGGACCATCTAGATCAGCTGGTTCTGGTATAACCCACCAACTAGATATGGACCATCTAGATCAGCTGGTTCTGGTATAACAGTAACACACCATCCAGATATGGACCATCTAGATCAGCAGGTTCTGGTATAACAGTAACACACCATCCAGATATGGACCATCTAGATCAGCAGGTTCTGGTATAACAGTAACACACCATCCAGATATGGACCATCTAGATCAGCAGGGTTCCAGATATGGACCATCTAGATCAGCTGGTTCTGGTATAACCCACCATCCAGATATGGACCATCTAGATCAGCTGGTTCTGGTATAACAGTAACCCACCATCCAGATATGGACCATCTAGATCAGCTGGTTCTGTTGTAACAGTAACCCACCAACCAGATATGGACCATCTAGATCAGCTGGTTCTGGTATAACCCACCAACCAGATATTGACCATCTAGATCAGCTGGTTCTGGTATAACCCACCATCCAGATATGGACCATCTAGATCAGCAGGTTCTGGTATAACAGTAACCCACCATCCAGATATGGACCATCTAGATCAGCTGGTTCTGTTGTAACAGTAACCCACCAACTAGATATGGACCATCTAGATCAGCAGGTTCGGGTATAACCCTCCATCCAGATATGGACCATCTAGATCAGCTGGTTCTGGTATAACAGTAACACACCATCCAGATATGGACCATCTAGATCAGCTGGTTCTGGTATAACAGTAACACACCATCCAGATATGGACCATCTAGATCAGCAGGTTCTGTTGTAACAGTAACACACCATCCAGATATGGACCATCTAGATCAGCTGGTTCTGGTATAACCCACCAACTAGATATGGACCATCTAGATCAGCAGGTTCGGGTATAACCCTCCATCCAGATATGGACCATCTAGATCAGCTGGTTCTGGTATAACAGTAACACACCATCCAGATATGGACCATCTAGATCAGCTGGTTCTGGTATAACAGTAACACACCATCCAGATATGGACCATCTAGATCAGCAGGTTCTGTTATAACAGTAACACACCATCCAGATATGGACCATCTAGATCAGCTGGTTCTGGTATAACAGTAACACACCATCCAGATATGGACCATCTAGATCAGCTGGTTCTGGTATAACAGTAACACAACAGATATGGACCATCCAGATATGGACCATCAGATATGGACCATCTAGATCAGCAGGTTCTGGTATAACAGTAACACACCATCCAGATATGGACCATCTAGATCAGCTGGTTCTGGTATAACCCACCAACTAGATATGGACCATCTAGATCAGCTGGTTCTGGTATAACAGTAACACACCATCCAGATATGGACCATCTAGATCAGCTGGTTCTGGTATAACAGTAACACACCATCCAGATATGGACCATCTAGATCAGCAGGTTCTGGTATAACAGTAACACACCATCCAGATATGGACCATCTAGATCCGCAGGTTCTGGTATAACAGTAACACACCATCCAGATATGGACCATCTAGATCAGCAGGTTCTGGTATAACAGTAACACACCATCCAGATATGGACCATCTAGATCAGCAGGTTCTGGTATCACAGAGCATCTCTCTGTGTGTCTCGTTGTCCATTAAAGCCAGTCGACCTGCTTGCTGCAGGACGTTACGCTGAATGCCGCTCTGGCAGGACGTTACGCTGAATGCCGCTCTGGCAGGACGTTACGCTGAATGCCGCTCTGGCAGGACGTTACGCTGAAGGCCGCTCTGGCAGGACGTTACGCTGAATGCCGCTCTGGCAGGACGTTACGCTGAATGCCGCTCTGGCAGGACGTTACGCTGAATGCCGCTCTGGCAGGACGTTACGCTGAATGCCGCTCTGGCAGGACGTTACGCTGAATGCCGCTCTGGCAGGACGTTACGCTGAATGCCGCTCTGGCAGGGCGTTACGCTGAATGCCGCTCTGGCAGGGCGTTACGCTGAATGCCGCTCTGGCAGGACGTTACGCTGAATGCCGCTCTGGCAGGACGTTACGCTGAATGCCGCTCTGGCTGAATGCCGCTCTGGCAGGGCGTTACGCTGAATGCCGCTCTGGCAGGACGTTACGCTGAATGCCGCTCTGGCAGGACGTTACGCTGAATGCCGCTCTGGCAGGACGTTACGCTGAATGCCGCTCTGGCAGGACGTTACGCTGAATGCCGCTCTGGCAGGACGTTACGCTGAATGCCGCTCTGGCAGGACGTTACGCTGAATGCTGCTCTGTACCATCACTCATTCATATATCTTTATGTAATACATGTATCACTAGCCACTTTAAACAATGCTACCTAATATAATGTTTCCATACCCTACATTATTCATCTCATATGTATACGTATATACTGTACTCTATATCATCTTCTGCATCTTTATGTAATACATGTATCACTAGCCACTTTAACTATGCACTTTGTTTACTTTGTCTACATACTCATCTCATATGTATATACTGTACTCGATACCATCTACTGTATCTTGCCTATGCCGCTCTGTACCATCACTCATTCATATATCTTTATGTACATATTCTTTATCCCCTTACACTGTGTATAAGACAGTAGTTTTAGAATTGTTAGTTAGATTACTTGTTGGTTATCACTGCATTGTCGGAACTAGAAGCACAAGCATTTCGCTACACTCGCATTAACATCTGCTAACCATGTGTATGTGACAAATACAATTTGATTTGATTTGATATAATCTGACGTGGGGTTTGTCCTTTCGCAGTTGCTCTTAATCCAGAGACACAGAAGCAGCAAGGTTTGAAGTGTCTTTGCTCAAGGGCACATCGACTGATCCCCATTCCCCCCCCCCCCACCAACTTATTCATGAGCCTTTTGTGAATGACCTCATTACTGCGTTTTAAAGAGATCAGTCAGTTAAAGAGAACACATTTTTTTATCAATGGAGACGTTGCTACTTCTGTTGTTGATCAGCACCAGGAGTCCCACATGGAAAGGAGAACGGCCGGTCCGTCTGTAGCCTCATAAAATCAGCTGAGTGACTCTATGCCTTCACACAGTCCTACTGAATAACAGGCCTTCACACAGTCCTACTGAATAACGGGCCTTCACACAGTCCTACTGAATAACAGGCCTTCACACAGTCCTACTGAATAACAGGCCTTCACACAGTCCTACTGAATAACAGGCCTTCACACAGTCCTACTGAATAACAGGCCACACAGTCCTACTGAATAACAGGCCTTCACACAGTCCTACTGAATAACAGGCCTTCACACAGTCCTACTGAATAACAGGCCTTCACACAGTCCTACTGAATAACAGGCCTTCACACAGTCCTACTGAATAACAGGCCTTCACACAGTCCTACTGAATAACAGGCCTTCACACAGTCCTACTGAATAACAGGCCTTCACACAGTCCTACTGAATAACAGGCCTTCACACAGTCCTACAGGCCTTCACACAGTCCTACTGAATAACAGGCCTTCACACAGTCCTACTGAATAACAGGCCTTCACACAGTCCTACTGAATAACAGGCCTTCACACAGTCCTACTGAATAACAGGCCTTCACACAGTCCTACTGAATAACAGGCCTTCACACAGTCCTACTGAATAACAGGCCTTCACACAGTCCTACTGAATAACAGGCCTTCACACAGTCCTACTGAATAACAGGCCTTCACACAGTCCTACTGAATAACAGGCCTTCACACAGTCCTACTGAATAACAGGCCTTCACACAGTCCTACTGAATAACAGGCCTTAACACACAGTCCTACTGAATAACAGGCCTTCACACAGTCCTACTGAAATAACAGGCCTTCACTGAATAACAGGCCTTCCACAGTCCTATTGAATAACAGGCCTTCACACAGTCCTACTGAATAACAGGCCTTCACACAGTCCTACTGAATAACAGGCCTTCACACACAGTCCTACTGAATAACAGGCCTTCACACACAGTCCTACTGAATAACAGGCCTTCACACAGTCCTACTGAATAACAGGCCTTCACACAGTCCTACTGAATAACAGGCCTTCACACAGTCCTACTGAATAACAGGCCTTCACACAGTCCTACTGAATAACAGGCCTTCACACACAGTCCTACTGAATAACAGGCCTTCACACAGTCCTACTGAATAACAGGCCTTCACACACACTGAATCCTACTGAATAACAGGCCTTCACACAGTCCTACTGAATAACAGGCCTTCACACAGTCCTACTGAATAACAGGCCTTCACACAGTCCTACTGAATAACAGGCCTTCACACACAGTCCACTGAATCCTAGTCCTGAATAACAGGCCTTCACACACAGTCCTACTGAATAGTCCTACTGAATAACAGGCCTTCACACAGTCCTACTGAATAACAGGCCTTCACACACAGTCCTACTGAATAACAGGCCTTCACACAGTCCTATTGAATAACAGGCCTTCACACACAGTCCTACTGAATAACAGGCCTTCACACAGTCCTACTGAATAACAGGCCTTCACTGAATAACAGGCCTTCACACACAGTCCTACTGAATAACAGGCCTTCACACACAGTCCTACTGAATAACAGGCCTTCACACACAGTCCTACTGAATAACAGGCCTTCACACAGTCCTACTGAATAACAGGCCTTCACACAGTCCTACTGAATAACAGGCCTTCAGTCCACACAGTCCTACTGAATAACAGGCCTTCACACAGTCCTACTGAATAACAGGCCTTCACACAGTCCTACTGAATAACAGGCCTTCACACACACACATTCCTACTGAATAACAGGCCTTCACACAGTCCTACTGAATAACAGGCCTTCACACACAGTCCTACTGAATAACAGGCCTTCACACAGTCCTACTGAATAACAGGCCTTCACACACAGTCCTACTGAATAACAGGCCTTCACACACAGTCCTACTGAATAACAGGCCTTCACACAGTCCTACTGAATAACAGGCCTTCACACACAGTCCTACTGAATAACAGGCCTTCACACAGTCCTACTGAATAACAGGCCTTCACACACTGAATAACAGGCCTTCACAGTCCTACTGAATAACAGGCCTTCACACAGTCCTACTGAATAACAGGCCTTCACACAGTCCTACTGAATAACAGGCCTTCACACAGTCCTACTGAATAACAGGCCTTCACACACAGTCCTACTGAATAACAGGCCTTCACACAGTCCTACTGAATAACAGGCCTTCACACAGTCCTACTGAATAACAGGCACAGTTCACACAGTCCTACTGAATAACAGGCCTTCACACAGTCCTACTGAATAACAGGCCTTCACACAGTCCTACTGAATAACAGGCCTTCACACAGTCCTACTGAATAACAGGCCTTCACACACAGTCCTACTGAATAACAGGCCTTCACACACAGTCCTACTGAATAACAGGCCTTCACACAGTCCTACTGAATAACAGGCCTTCACACACAGTCCTACTGAATAACAGGCCTTCACACACAGTCCTACTGAATAACAGGCCTTCACACACAGTCCTACTGAATAACAGGCCTTCACACAGTCCTACTGAATAACAGGCCTTCACACAGTCCTACTGAATAACAGGCCTTCACACACAGTCCTACTGAATAACAGGCCTTCACACACAGTCCTACTGAATAACAGGCCTTCACACACAGTCCTACTGAATAACAGGCCTTCACACAGTCCTACTGAATAACAGGCCTTCACACACAGTCCAGTAACAGGCCTTCACACAGTCCTGAATAACAGGCCTTCACACACAGTCCTACAGTCCCTACTGAATAACAGGCCTTCACACACAGTCCTACTGAATAACAGGCCTTCACACAGTCCTACTGAATAACAGGCCTTCACACAGTCCTACTGAATAACAGGCCTTCACACAGTCCTACTGAATAACAGGCCTTCACAGTCCTACTGAATAACAGGCCTTCACACAGTCCTACTGAATAACAGGCCTTCACACAGTCCTACTGAATAACAGGCCTTCACACACAGTCCTACTGAATAACAGGCCTTTCAGTCCTACTGAATAACAGGCCTTCACACAGTCCTGAATAACAGGCCTTCACACAGTCCTACTGAATAACAGGCCTTCACACACAGTCCTACTGAATAACAGGCCTTCACACACAGTCCTATTGAATAACAGGCCTTCACACACAGTCCTACTGAATAACAGGCCTTCACACACAGTCCTACTGAATAGGCCTTCACACACAGGCCTGAATCACACACACAGTCCTACTGAATAACAGGCCTTCACACAGTCCTACTGAATAACAGGCCTTCACACACAGTCCTACTGAATAACAGGCCTTCACACACAGTCCTATTGAATAACAGGCCTTCACACACAGTCCTACTGAATAACAGGCCTTCACACACAGTCCTACTGAATAACAGGCCTTCACACAGTCCTACTGAATAACAGGCCTTCACACAGTCCTACTGAATAACAGGCCTTCACACAGTCCTACTGAATAACAGGCCTTCACACAGTCCTACTGAATAACAGGCCTTCACACAGTCCTACTGAATAACAGGCCTTCACACAGTCCTACTGAATAACAGGCCTTCACACACAGTCCTACTGAATAACAGGCCTTCACACACAGTCCTACTGAATAACAGGCCTTCACACAGTCCTACTGAATAACAGGCCTTCACACACAGTCCTACTGAATAACAGGCCTTCACACAGTCCTACTGAATAACAGGCCTTCACACACAGTCCTACTGAATAACAGGCCTTCACACAGTCCTACTGAATAACAGGCCTTCACACAGTCCTACTGAATAACAGGCCTTCACACAGTCCTACTGAATAACAGGCCTTCACACACAGTCCTACTGAATAACAGGCATTCAGCTGTATTATTTGGACTTAAGTCAAGGTGCTCTCTACATTTACCATTCAAATAAATGATGCCCTTTTATATTGTGTTATATTTAGGTAAAACACTTAAGTCAATGTGATTGGTGTGATTTGATTGGTTAATGTGTAGATGTCTGTCTGAGAACATAGCGGTAGCTGAGTTGATCTGTCTACTGCCTCTGATTGGTTAATGTGTAGATGTCTGTCTGAGAACAGAGCGGTAGCTGAGTTGATCTGTCTACTGCCTCTGATTGGTTAATGTGTAAGATGTCTGTCTGAGAACAGAGCGGTAGCTGAGTTGATCTGTCTACTGCCTCTGATTGGTTAATGTGTAGATGTCTGTCTGAGAACAGAGCGGTAGCTGAGTTGATCTGTCGCCTGCCTCTGATTGGTTAATGTGTAGATGTCTGTCTGAGAACAGAGCGGTAGCTGAGTTGATCTGTCGCCTGCCTCTGATTGGTTAACGTAGATGGTCTGAGAATTCACCTTGATCTTCTTTACTGATTGGTTAACGTGATGGTGAGAACAGATAGCTGAGTTGATGTTAACGTGATGGTAACGTGATGGTATCGTGATGGAATCATTTTAATATCGTGATGGTAATGTGATGGTTTACTTTTGGTATCGTGATGGTAACGTGATGGTATCGTGATGGTAACGTGATGGTATCGTGATGGTATACTTTTGGTATCATGATGGTATCGTGATGGTATCATTTTGATATCGTGATGGTATCATTTTGGTATCGTGATGGTAATGTGATGGTATCGTGATGGTAATGTGATGGTATCGTGATGGTAACGTGATGGTATCGTGATGGTAATGTGATGGTATCGTGATGGTAACGTGATGGTATCGTGATGGTATCGTGATGGTAACGTGATGGTAACGTGATGGTATCTAAGTCAAAATTGGAGTATCGTGACACACACACACTGACACACACGCACACACACACTGACACACTGACACACACACACACACACACACACACACACACACTGACACACACACACACACACACTGACACACACACACTGACACACACGCACACACACTGACACACACACACTGACACACACGCACACACACACTGACACACACACACACACACACACACACACACACTGACACACACACACACACACACACACACACACACACACACTGACACACACACACACACACACACACACACACACCCCCCCCCGGCTGTCCCGCCCAGTGTGAGGTAGAGGACCTGCAGGGTAAATGAACTCTCCAACTCTCCTCCGCTCCACGTCCTCCAGCCTTAATGGTCTCGACATGGGAGCAGCCTTCAATAAAACAGTAGCTTTTCTCCTGCAGCCGGTAGCGTCTGGCCTGTTCTCTGGAGGCCGGTAGCTCTGGCCTGTTCTCTGGAGGCCTGGCCTGTTCTCTGGAGGCGTCTGGCCTGTTCTCTGGAGGCCGGTAGCGTCTGGCCTGTTCTCTGGAGGCCGGTAGCGTCTGGCCTGTTCTCTGGAGGCCCAGGGATTTTCCAGGCCATTAGGATCATGTTGTTGAGTATGCCGTCAACATGGCCTCCGCCAAACTACCTTCGCCCTCAGACCAGCACAGAGCAGCGGACCGCCCGCCAAATTACTATACTGCTCTCCTGTGGATTGAAGTCAAATATTCCTCTCTCTCTCTCTACCTGTCTCTCTCTCTCTACCTGTCTGTCTCTCTCTACCTGTCTCTCTCTCTCTACCTGTCTCTCTCTCTACCTGTCTCTCTCTACCTGTCTGTCTCTCTCTACCTGTCTCTCTCTCTACCTGTCTGTCTCTCTCTACCTGTCTGTCTCTCTCTACCTGTCTCTCTCTCTCTACCTGTCTGTCTGTCTCTCTCTCTACCTGTCTGTCTGTCTCTCTCTACCTGTCTGTCTCTCTCTACCTGTCTCTCTCTCTACCTGTCTCTCTCTCTACCTGTCTGTCTCTCTCTCTACCTGTCTGTCTGTCTCTCTCTACCTGTCTGTCTCTCTCTACCTGTCTCTCTCTCTCTCTACCTGTCTCTCTCTCTCTACCTGTCTGTCTCTCTCTTCTCTCTCTCTCTCTACCTGTCTCTCTCCTCTACCTGTCTCTCTCTCTACCTGTCTGTCTCTCTCTACCTGTCTGTCTCTCTCTACCTGTCTCTCTCCTCTAGCTCTGACTGTCTGTCTCTCTCCTCTGGCTCTGCCTGTCTGTCTCTCTACCTGTCTCTCTCCTCTGGCTCTGCCTGTCTGTCTCTCTACCTGTCTCTCTCCTCTGGCTCTGCCTGCCTGTCTGTCTCTACCTGTCTCTCTCCTCTAGCTCTGCCTGTCTGTCTCTCTCCTCTGGCTCTGCCTGCCTGTCTGTCTCTCTACCTGTCTCTCTCCTCTGGCTCTGCCTGTCTGTCTCTCTACCTGTCTCTCTCCTCTGGCTCTGCCTGTCTGTCTCTCTACCTGTCTCTCTCCTCTAGCTCTGCCTGTCTGTCTCTCTACCTGCCTCGCTCCTCTGGCTCTGCCTGTCTGTCTCTCTACCTGTCTCTCTCCTCTGGCTCTGCCTGTCTGTCTCTCTACCTGTCTCTCTCCTCTAGCTCTGCCTGTCTGTCTCCTCTGGCTCTGCCTGTCTGTCTCTCTACCTGTCTCGCTCCTCTTGGAATAGCAACGGGCTGGAACAGCAACGTAGAGAAACATTTGCACATCTGGTCCGGATGCTAGCAGGTTAGAAAAACACAGAATAGAAAAGGTGGAGGGAGGGAGGAAGAGATGTAGTGAGGGAGAGATGTAGGGAGGGAGAGATGTAGTGAGGGAGGGAGGCAGGAAGGGAGGGAGGGAGGGAGGGAGGGAGAGATGGAGGGAGGGGAGAGATGGAGGGAGGGAGAGATGTAGTGAGGGAGGGAGGCAGGAAGGGAGAGAGGGAGGGAGAGATGGAGGGAGGCAGAGATGTAGGGAGGGGAGGGAGGGGAGAGATGTAGGGAGGGAGAGATGTAGGGAGGGAGGGAGGCAGAGATGGATGGAGGGAGGGAGGGAGGCAGAGATGGAGGGAGAGATGTAGGGAGGGAGGGAGGAGAGATGTAGGGAGGGAGGGAGAGATGTAGGGAGGGATGGAGGGAGGGATGGAGGGAGGGTGGGAGGGAGGGAGGGAGGGAGGGAGGGAGAGATGGAGGGATGGAGGGAGGGATGGAGGGAGGGAGGGAGGGAGGGAGGGAGGGAGGGAGGGAGGGAGAGATGGAGGTTGAGTAGTGTGGTAAAACCTACTAATACTTTTGACTTGACTCATGTAGCAACATTTGAATGTTTTTTTTTTTACATTTGATTAAAGTAGAGACTCTGAGCTATAAAATGGGATTAAAGTAGAGACTCTGAGCTATAAAATGGGATTAAAGTAGAGACTCTGAGCTATAAAATGGGATTAAAGTAGAGACTCAGAGCTATAAAATGGGATTAAAGTAGAGACTCAGAGCTATAAAATGGGATTAAAGTAGAGACTCTGAGCTATAAAATGGGATTAAAGTAGAGACTCTGAGCTATAAAATGGGATTAAAGTAGAGACTCTGAGCTATAAAATGGGATTAAAGTAGAGACTCAGAGCTATAAAATGGGATTAAAGTAGAGACTCTGAGCTATAAAATGGGATTAAAGTAGAGACTCAGAGCTATAAAATGGGATTAAAGTAGAGACTCAGAGCTATAAAATGGGATTAAAGTAGAGACTGAGCTATAAAATGGGATTAAAGTAGTGACTCAGAGCTATAAAATGGGATTAAAGTAGAGACTCAGAGCTATAAAATGGGATTAAAGTAGAGACTCTGAGCTATAAAATGGGATTAAAGTAGAGACTCAGAGCTATAAAATGGTATTAAAGTAGAGACTCTGAGCTATAAAATGGGATTAAAGTAGAGACTCTGAGCTATAAAATGGGATTAAAGTAGAGACTCAGACCTATAAAATGGGATTAAAGTAGAGACTCTGAGCTATAAAATGGGATTAAAGTAGAGACTCTGAGCTATAAAATGGGATTAAAGTAGAGACTCTGAGCTATAAAATGGGATTAAAGTAGAGACTCTGAGCTATAAAATGGGATTAAAGTAGAGACTCTGAGCTATAAAATGGGATTAAAGTAGAGACTCAGAGCTATAAAATGGGATTAAAGTAGAGACTCTGAGCTATAAAATGGGATTAAAGTAGAGACTCAGAGCTATAAAATGGGATTAAAGTAGAGACTCAGAGCTATAAAATGGGATTAAAGTAGAGACTCTGAGCTATAAAATGGGATTAAAGTAGAGACTCAGAGCTATAAAATGGGATTAAAGTAGAGACTCAGAGCTATAAAATGGGATTAAAGTAGAGACTCTGAGCTATAAAATGGGATTAAAGTAGAGACTCAGAGCTATAAAATGGGATTAAAGTAGAGACTCAGAGCTATAAAATGGGATTAAAGTAGAGACTCAGAGCTATAAAATGGGATTAAAGTAGAGACTCTGAGCTATAAAATGGGATTAAAGTAGAGACTCAGAGCTATAAAATGGGATTAAAGTAGCGACTCAGAGCTATAAAATGGGATTAAAGTAGAGACTCTGAGCTATAAAATGGGATTAAAGTAGAGACTCAGAGCTATAAAATGGGATTAAAGTAGAGACTTAGAGCTATAAAATGGGATTAAAGTAGAGACTCTGAGCTATAAAATGGGATTAAAGTAGAGACTCTGAGCTATAAAATGGGATTAAACTAGAGACTCTGAGCTATAAAATGGGATTAAAGTAGAGACTCAGAGCTATAAAATGGGATTAAAGTAGAGACTTAGGCTATAAAATGGGATTAAAGTAGAGACTCAGAGCTATAAAATGGGATTAAAGTAGAGACTCAGAGCTATAAAATGGGATTAAAGTAGAGACTCAGATCTATAAAATGGGATTAAAGTAGAGACTCTGAGCTATAAAATGGGATTAAAGTAGAGACTCTGAGCTATAAAATGGGATTAAAGTAGAGACTCAGAGCTATAAAATGGGATTATGTAGAGACTAGAGCTATAAAATGGGATTAAACAGAGACCATGGGCTATAAAATGGGATTAAAGTAGAGACTCTAGCTATCTGGATTAAAGTAGAGACTCAGAGCTATAAAATGGGATTAAAGTAGAGACTTAGATAAAATGGGATTAGTACACTCAGAGCTATAAAATGGGATTAAAGTAGAGACTCAGAGCTATAAAATGGGATTAAAGTAGTGACTCAGAGCTATAAAATTGGATTAAAGTAGAGACTCTGAGCTATAAAATGATTAAAGTAGAGACTTGAGCTATAAAATGGGATTAAAGTAGAGACTCTGAGGTATAAAATGGGATTAAAGTAGAGACTCAGAGCTATAAAATTGTTGTCATGGTATCCAGAGGGGGTCTAATGTTGAGTTAGGCTGTTTAGATCTAGAGGGTTGGTGACTAACTGGGCTGGTTAGGCTGTTGTCATGGTACATTAGAGGGTTGGTGACTAACTGGGCATGTTAGGCTGTTGTCATGTTATTGAGAGACATTAGACCTGGTAACACAGAGCCATGGGGTCTATGTTGAGTACATTAGACCTGTTAACACAGAGCCATGGGGTCTATGTTGAGTACATTAGATCTGTTAACACAGAGCCATGGGGTCTATGTTGAGTACATTAGACCTGTTAACCCATGGGGTCTATGTTGAGTACATTAGACCTGGTAACACAGAGCCATGGGGTCTATGTTGAGTACATTAGACCTGGTAACACAGAGCCATGGGGTCTATGTTGAGTACATTAGACCTGGTAACACAGAGCCATGGGGTCTATGTTGAGTACATTAGACCTGGTAACACAGAGCCATGGGGTCTATGTTGAGTACATTAGACCTGTTAACCCATGGGGTCTATGTTGAGTACATTAGACCTGGTAACACAGAGCCATGGGGTCTATGTTGAGTACATTAGACCTGTTAACACAGAGCCATGGGATCTATGTTGAGTACATTAGACCTGTTAACCCATGGGGTCTATGTTGAGTACATTAGACCTGTTAACACAGAGCCATGGGGTCTATGTTGAGTACATTAGACCTGTTAACACAGAGCCATGGGGTCTATGTTGAGTACATTAGACCTGTTAACACAGAGCCATGGGGTCTATGTTGAGTACATTAGATCTGGTAACACAGAGCCATGGGGTCTATGTTGAGTACATTAGACCTGTTAACCCATGGGGTCTATGTTGAGTACATTAGACCTGGTAACACAGAGCCATGGGGTCTATGTTGAGTACATTAGACCTGTTAACACAGAGCCATGGGGTCTATGTTGAGTACATTAGACCCCTGTTAACCTGGTAACCCAGAGCCATGGGGTCTATGTTGAGTACATTAGACCTGTTAACACAGAGCCATGGGGTCTATGTTGAGTACATTAGACCTGTAACCCATGGGGTCTATGTTGAGTACATTAGACCTGTTAACCCATGGGGTCTATGTTGAGTACATTAGACCTGTTAACACAGAGCCATGGGGTCTATGTTGAGTACATTAGACCTGTTAACACAGAGCCATGGGGTCTATGTTGAGTACATTAGACCTGGTAACACAGAGCCATGGGGTCTATGTTGAGTACATTAGACCTGGTAACACAGAGCCATGGGGTCTATGTTGAGTACATTAGACCTGTTAACACAGACCCATGGGGTCTATGTTGAGTACATTAGTTTCTGGTAACACAGAGCCATGGGGTCTATGTTGAGTACATTAGACCTGGTAACACAGAGCCATGGGGTCTATGTTGAGTACATTAGACCTGTTAACCCATGGGGTCTATGTTGAGTACATTAGACCTGGTAACACAGAGCCATGGGGTCTATGTTGAGTACATTAGACCTGTTAACACAGAGCCATGGGGTCTATGTTGAGTACATTAGACCTGTTAACCCATGGGGTCTATGTTGAGTACCCCTGTTAACACAGAGCCATGGGGTCTACGTTGAGTACATTAGACCTGTTAACCCATGGGGTCTATGTTGAGTACATTAGACCTGTTAACACAGAGCCATGGGGTCTATGTTGAGTACATTAGACCTGGTAACACAGAGCCTTCTCGGGCCCTGGATTCCATGTGTTTGAGTAGGATTAAGACCTGTTTTCTCCACGACTGCCCCTGTTGACCAGGCCCCCTCCCTCCATTCCCTGGTCCACAGAGCCCTATGGGGTCCATGAGTTGCCCCCATGCAGCCTCTGTTAACTCCCTGGCCCCCTCCCTCCACAGCCCCCCCCTCCACGGTCCCCTCCCTCCACGGTCCCCTCCCTCCACGGTCCCCTCCCTCCACGGTCCCCTCCCTCCACAGTCCCCTCCCTCCACGGCCCCCTCCCTCCACGGTCCCCTCCCCATGGGGTCCCTCCCTCCAGTCCCCTCCCTCCACGGCCCCCCTCCCTCCACGGCCCCCTCCCTCCACGGCCCCTCCCACCACGGCCCCCTCCCTCCACGTCCTCCCTCCACGGCCCCCTCCCTTAACGTTGCCCCCTCCCTCCACGGTCCCCTCCTCCCTCCAGGTCCCAGAGCCCTCCACACCCTCCCTCCACAGCCCCCCCCTCCCTCCCCTCCACGGCCCCCTCCCTCCACGGCTCCCTCCACCCCTCCCTCCACGGTCCCCTCCTCTCCAGGGATAACCACCCCAGCCCCTATCCACGGTCCCCCCCTCCACGGCCCCTCCTCCAGGCCCCTCCCTTGCCCCCCTCCCTCCACGGACCCCCTCCCTCCACGGCCCCCTCCCTCCACGGCCCCCTCCCTCCAGGGATAACACACCTCCAGACTCCACAGCCCCCTCCTCCACGGCCCCCTCCCTCCACGGTCCCCTCCCTCCACGGATAACCCCCCCCTCCACAGTCCCCTCCCTCCACGGTCCCCTCCTCCACGGCCCCCCTCCCTCCACGGCCCCCTCCCTCCAGGGATAACCCCCCAGACTCCACGGTCCCCTCCCTCCACGGTCCCCCCCTCCCTCCACGGCCCCCTCCCTCCACGGCCCCCTCCCTCCACGGTCCCCTCCCTCCACGGCCCCCTCCCTCCACGGCCCCCTCCCTCCAGGGATAACACACCCCAGACTCCACAGCCCCCTCCCTCCACGGCCCCCTCCCTCCACGGCCCCCTCCCTCCAGGGATAACACACCCCAGACTCCACAGTCCCCTCCCTCCACGGTCCCCTCCCTCCACGGCCCCCTCCCTCCACGGCCCCCTCCCTCCAGGGATAACACACCCCAGACTCCACAGTCCCCTCCCCTCCACGGCCCCCTCCCTCCACGGCCCCCTCCCTCCACGGCCCCCTCCCTCCAGGGATAACACACCCCAGACTCTACAGTCCCCTCCCTCCACGGCCCCCTCCCTCCACGGCCCCCTCCCTCCGGGGATAACACACCCCAGACTCCACAGTCCCCTCCCTCCACGGCCCCCTCCCTCCACGGCCCCCTCCCTCCAGGGATAACACACCCCAGACTCCACAGTCCCCTCCCTCCACGGCCCCCTCCCTCCACGGCCCCCTCCACGGCCCCCTCCCTCCATCTCCTTTTGAAGTGGGCCGTGTCAATAGAGGAAGGTGTTTCATATGAGGGCCGAGCTGATAACACACCCCAGACTCCACAGCCCTCCCTCCACGGCCCCCTCCCTCCACGGCCCCCTCCCTCCAGGGATAACACACCCCAGACTCCACAGTCCCCTCCCTCCACGGCCCCCCCTCCACGGCCCCTCCCTCCAGGGATAACACACCCCAGACTCCACAGTCGGTGTCCTTCACCAGATCTCTCTCTTCCTATCTAGGGAAAATGAAAGGTTCCCACTTTTTAATCTGGAGGTACTGACAGACTGCTGAGTGTTTCCTCCCAAATAAAAAGGGGGTTCGGAGAGAGGCTGCATGATCTACCCAGATGCTTTCATTTGTGGAGATACAAGCGGAGTTAAAGACTGGTGCTGTCATGTTAGCTAGCTGGAGCTCCACTGTTAGGACCTATACTGCAGCTAACTTTACCCTGGTGCTCTGAATACTGCCGATTTAGTGCAGTTTGAATACTGCCGACTTAGTGCAGTTTGAATACTGCCGACTTAGTGCAGTTTGAATACTGCCGACTTAGTGCAGTTTGAATACTGCCGACTTAGTGCAGTTTGAATACTGCCGACTTAGTGCAGTTTGAATACTGCCGACTTAGTGCATTTTGAATACTGCCGACTTACTGCAGTCTGAATACTGCCGACTTACTGCAGTCTGAATACTGCCGACTTACTGCAGTTTGAATACTGCCAACTTACTGCAGTTTGAATACTCTCAACTTACTGCATAACTTACTGCAGTTTGAATACTGCCAACTTACTGCATAACTTACTGCAGTTTGAATACTGCCAACTTACTGCAGCTTGAATACTGTCAACTTACTGCATAACTTACTGCAGTTTGAATACTGCCGACTTGCTGCAGTTTGAATACTGTCAACTTACTGCATAACTTACTGCAGTTTGAATACTGCCGACTTGCTGCAGTTTGAATACTGCCGACTTGCTGCAGTTTGAATACTGCCAACTTACTGCATAACTTACTGCAGTTTGAATACTGCCGACTTGCTGCAGTTTGAATACTGTCAAGTTTACTGCATAACTGCTTACTGCAGTTTGAATAGTGGTAGTTTGAATGCGACTTACTGCAGTTTGAATACTGCTTACATAACAGTTTGAATGCTGTAATTTACAGTGGAAGTTTGAATGCTGCTTACTTACAGTGGTAGTTTGAATGCTGCTTACTTTACAGTGTCAACTTACTGCATAACTTACAGTGGTAGTTTGAATACTGCCTGACTTACTGCAGTTTGAATACTGCTTACTTTACAGTGGTAGTTTGAATGCTGCTTACTGTAATTTACTGCAGTTTGAATACTGTCAACTTACTGCTTTATAACTTACAGTGCAGTTTGAATACTGCCGACTTACTGCAGTTTGAATACTGCCAAGTTTACTGCATAACTTACTGCAGTTTGAATACTGCCAGTTGTAGTTTGAACTTTACAGTGTAGTTTGAATACTGTCAACTTACTGTGGTAGTTTGAATGCTGCTTACTGTAATTTACTGCAGTTTGAATTCTGCTTACTTTACAGTTGTAGTTTAAATGCTGCTTACTGTAATTTACAGTTGTAGTTTGAATGCTGCTTACTTTACAGTGGTAGTTTGAATTCTGCTTACTCTACAGTTGTAGTTTAAATGCTGCTTACTGTAATTTACACTGTAATTCTATAATGTGGCCTTGATTCTATAATGTGGCCTTGATTCTATAATGTGGCCTTGATTCTATAATGGGGCCTTGATTCTATAATGGGGCCTTGATTCTATAATGGGGCCTTGATTCTATAATTTACACTTGATTCTATAATGTGGCCTTGATTCTATAATGGGGCCTTGATTCTATAATGTGGCCTTGATTCTATAATGGGGCCTTGATTCTATAATGGGGCCTTGATTCTATAATGTGGCCTTGATTCTATAATGTGGCCTTGATTCTATAATGTGGCCTTGATTCTATAATGGGGCCTTGATTCTATAATGTGGCCTTGATTCTATAATGGGGCCTTGATCCTATAATGTGGCCATGATTCTATAATGGGGCCTTGATTCTATAATGTGGCCATGATTCTATAATCCATATATATAATAATAATATATATCCAATAATGGATTAAAGTGAACTACAAGTAATTCATCTCTACCTCTTTTGTTGAGCGCTCCCAACTCCTTTCTTCCTCAAATATGTCCCGGTAAAACCCCCTAATCATGATTTATGCGGTTGTTGTTGTTTGTTTGTTGAGCACCTCCTTCCCTTTTCCTTGGGCAGCTGAAACCCCGGAGGCCCACCTGAACTCCTCGTTTGAATACGGCTTACTCTACAGTGGCACTTTGAGTGCTGCTCACTTCACACACTACTGTGACTGTGGTTTGTGGTGACAGATTACACCGAGCGGTTCTCCTCTCCCTTCAGAGCCCAGTGGGAATATTTTAATGGGGGGGGGGGGGTTCTGGAGGAAAAACACTGTCATGCTTTATGTGTCTGGTTGGGTCATGAAAATAGAGAGGTGGGTCTGTGTGTGGGGAGGTATCTGTATGTCTGAGTGGATGACTCTCCGTGTGTGTGTGTGTGTGTGTGAGAGAGAGAGTGAGTGTGTGTGTGAGAGAGAGTGAGTGAGTGTGTGTGTGTATGTGTGTGAGAGAGTGCGCGCGTGTGTGTGTGTGAGATAGTGTGTGTGAGAGAGCCAGTGTGTGCGAGAGAGCGAGTGTGTGTGGCTGTGTGCGTGTGTGTGTGTGTGTGAGAGAGTGTGTGTGTGTGTGTGTGAGAGAGCCAGTGTGTGCGAGAGAGCGAGTGTGTGTGGCTGTGTGCGTGTGTGTGTGTGTGTGTGAGAGAGTGTGTGTGTGTGTGTGAGAGAGCCAGTGTGTGCGAGAGAGCGAGTGTGTGTGGCTGTGTGTGTGTGTGTGTGAGAGAGCCAGTGTGTGCGAGAGAGCGAGTGTGTGTGGCTGTGTGTGTGTGTGTGTGTGTGTGTGTGAGTGTGTGTGTGGCTGTGTGTGTGTGTGTGTGTGTGTGTGAGAGAGCCAGTGTGTGCGAGAGAGCGAGTGTGTGTGTGTGTGTGTGTGTGTGTGTGTGTGTGTGTGTGTGTGTGTGTGTGTGTGTGTGTGTGTGTGTGTGTTCATTCCTCTCCTGGTAGTATACCCAGAGTCTTTTAATGGTGAAATATGTTTTTATTACTGTAGTTTAAAGTGATGTTTTATGGAGCTCTGAACCCACTGCTGTAGGGAGGAGGTGGCCATGTCTGGGGGAGTGGCCAAGTCTGGGGGAGTGGCCAAGTCTGGGGGAGTGGCCAGGTCTGGGGGAGGTGGCCATGTCTGGGGGAGGTGGCCATGTCTGGGGGAGTGGCCAGCTCTGTCTAGGGGGAGGTGGCCAAGTCTGAACCCACTGCTGTAGGGGGAGGTGGCCAAGTCTGGGGGAGTGGCCAAGTCTGGGGGAGGGCCATGTCTGGGCCAGGTCTGGGGGAGGTGGCCAGGTCTGGGGGAGTGGCCAGGTCTGGGGGAGTGGCCAGCTCTGAACCCACTGCTGTAGGGGGAGGTGGCCAGGTCTGGGGGAGTGGCCAAGTCTGGGGGAGTGGCCAAGTCTGGGGGAGTGGCCAGGTCTGGGGGAGGTGGCCAGGTCTGGGGGAGTGGCCAGGTCTGGGGGAGTGGCCAGCTCTGAACCCACTGCTGTAGGGGGAGGTGGCCAGGTCTGGGGGAGTGGCCAAGTCTGGGGGAGTGGCCAAGTCTGGGGGAACCCAGGTCTGGAGGGCCAGGTCTGGGGGGTGGCCAGGTCTGGGGGAGTGGCCATGTCTGGGGGAGTGGCCATGTCTGAACCAAGTCACTGCTGTAGGGGGAGGTGGCCATGTCTGGGGGAGTGGCCAGGTCTGGGGGGTGGCCAGGTCTGGGGGACCCACTGCTGGGGGGGGCCAAGTCTGGGGTGGCCAAGTCTGGGGGAGTGGCCAAGTCTGGGGGAGGTGGCCAGGTCTGGGGGAGTGGCCAGGTCTGCCAGGTGTAGGGGGAGGCCAGGTCTGGCCAAGTCTGGGGGAGTGGCCAGGTCTGGGGGAGGGCCAGGTCTGGGGGGAGTGGCCAGGTCTGGGGGAGTGGCCAGTCTGGGGGAGTGGCAGGTCTGGGGGAGGTGGCCAAGTCTGGGGGAGGTGGCCAAGTCTGGGGGAGGTGGCCAAGTCTGGGGGAGGTGGCCAAGTCTGGGGGAGGTGGCCAGGTCTGGGGGAGGTGGCCAAGTCTGGGGGAGGTGAACCCACTGTCTGGGGGAGGTGGCCATGTCTGGGGAGGTGGCCAAGTCTGGGGGAGGTGAACCCATGTCTAGGGGGAGGTGGCCAAGTCTGGGGGAGGTGGCCATGTCTGGGGGAGGTGAACCCACTGCTGTGGGAGGAGGCCAAGTCTAGGGGGAGGTGGCCACTGTCTGGGGGAGGTGGCCATGTCTGGGGGAGGTGAACCCAAGTCTGGGGGAGGTGAACCCATGTCTGGGGGAGTGGCCAGGTCTGGGAGGAGGTGAACCCACTGTCTAGGGGGGGAGGTGGCCATGTCTAGGGGGAGGTGGCCACTGCTCTAGGGGGAACCCACTGTCTGGAGGTGGCCAGGTCTGGGGTGAGGTGGCCAAGTCTGGGGGAGTGGCCAAGTCTGGGGGAGGTGGCCATGTCTGGGGGAGGTGGCCAGGTCTGGGGGAGTGGCCAGGTCTGGGGGAGGTGGCCAGGTCTGGGGGAGGTGGCCAGGTCTGGGGGAGGTGGCCAGGTCTGGGGGGTGGCCAGGTCTGGGGGAGGTGGCCAGGTCTGGGGGAGGTGGCCATGTCTGGGGGAGGTGAACCCAAGTCTGGGGGGGAGTGGCCAGGTCTGGGGGAGGTGAACCCAAGTCTGGGAGGGGCCATGTCTGGGGGAGGTGGCCAAGTCTGTAGGGGAGGTGGCCACTGCTGTAGGGGGAGGTGGCCATGTCTGGAGGAGGAGGTCTGGGGGAGGTGGCCAAGTCTGGGAGGAGGTGAACCCACTGTCTGGGGGAGGGGCCAAGTCTGGGGGAGGTGGCCCAGTCTGGGGGAGGCCATGTCTGGGGGAACCCATGTCTGAGGAGGAGGCCATGTCTGGGGGAGGTGGCCATGTCTGGGGGGAGTGGCCAAGTCTGGGGGAGTGGCCAAGTCTGGGGGAGGTGGCCAAGTCTGGGGGAGGTGGCCATGTCTGGGGGAGGTGGCCATGTCTGGGAGGAGGTGGCCAAGTCTGGGGGAGGTGGCCATGTAGGGGGAGGTGAACCCACTGTCTGGGAGGGAGGTGGCCATGTCTGGGGAGGTGGCATGTCTGGGGGAGGTGGAACCCATGTCTGGGAGGAGGTGGCCAAGTCTGGGGGAGTGGCCAAGTCTGGGGGAGGTGGCCAAGTCTGGGGGAGGTGGCCAAGTCTGGGGGAGGTGGCCAGGTCTGGGGGAGGTGGCCAGGTCTGGGGGTTGGCCAGGTCTGGGGGAGTGGCCATGTCTGGGGGAGTGGCCATGTCTGGGGGGTGGCCAAGTCTGGGGGAGTGGCCATGTCTGGGGGAGTGGCCAAGTCTGGGGGAGGGCCAGGTCTGGGGGGAGTGGCCAGGTCTGGGGGAGTGGGCCATGTCTGGGGGAGTGGCCAAGTCTGGGGGAGGGCCAAGTCTGGGGGAGTGGCCAGGTCTGGGGGAGTGGCCAGGTCTGGGGGAGTGGCCAGGTCTGGGGGAGTGGCCAGGTCTGGGGGAGTGGCCAGGTCTGGGGGAGTGGCCAGGTCTGGGGGAGGGGGAGTGGCCAGGTCTGGGGAGTGGCAGGTCTGGGGGAGGGCCAAGTCTGGGGGGAGTGGGGGAGGTCAGGTCTGGGGGAGGTGGGCCAAGTCTGGGGGAGGTGGCCAAGTCTGGGGGAGGTGGCCAAGTCTGGGGGAGGTGGCCAAGTCTGGAGGGGAGGTGGGGAGGTGGTCTGGGGAGGTGGCCAAGTCTGGGGGAGGTGGCCAAGTCTGGGGGAGGTGGCCATGTCTGGGGAGGTGGCCAAGTCTGGGGGAGGTGGCCATGTCTGGGGAGGTGGCCAGGTCTGGGGGAGGTGGCCATGTCTGGGGGAGGTGGCCAAGTCTGGGGGAGGTGGCCAAGTCTGGGGGAGGTGGCCATGTCTGGGGGGAGGTGGCCATGTCTGGGGGAGTGGCCAAGTCTGGGGGAGGTGGCCATGTCTGGGGGAGGTGGCCAGGTCTGGGAGGAGGTGGCCATGTCTGGGGGAGGTGGCCAGGTCTGGGGGAGGTGGCCAGGTCTGGGGGAGGTGGCCATGTCTGGGGGGTTGGCCAGGTCTGGGGTGAGGTGGCCAAGTCTGGGGGGAGTGGCCAGGTCTGGGGGAGGTGGCCATGTCTGGGGGAGGTGGCCAGGTCTGGGGGGAGTGGCCAGGTCTGGGAGGGTGGCCAGGTCTGGGGGAGGTGGCCAGGTCTGGGGGAGGTGGCCAGGTCTGGGGAGGTGGCCAGGTCTGGGGGAGGTGGCCAGGTCTGGGGGAGGTGGCCATGTCTGGGGGAGGTGGCCAAGTCTGGGGGAGTGGCCAGGTCTGGGGAGGTGGCCAAGTCTGGGGGAGGTGGCCATGTCTGGGGGAGGTGGCCAAGTCTGGGGGAGGTGGCCATGTCTGGGGGGAGGTGGCCATGTCTGGGG
>NW_027038836.1:0-39742 GCF_034236695.1 Oncorhynchus nerka
CAACTCATTTGAGCTCTATATAGAGCTTAATTGCATCATAATATTTACCATCCACCGAAGAATTTATACGTTTGAAAGCAAGAAGATATTTATTTACCCAGGCCTTTTGGAAATCAATCAATCAAACACAGATATGTTTCCGTTCTTGTAGTCTGGCTCAAATCACAGAGGATACAGTGCAAATTTGATCTACAAGTATATGAACCCTGATTTTACCAAACCCATTCAACCTGTTGTTTAAGATACCAGAGTATAGATTGTAGACTGTGCTAATAAGGCGGATGCCTCTGTCATTTAATGGAACCCATGGACCATTATTTTATGTCTTTGGGATTGGTTTAATGATAGCCCTGTACCAAGTTGATGTGATGATACTTTTTTCAAAACACATTTGAAATAGACAAAATAGAGTCTGCAGTAACCTAGGAGAATTTAGGATTTAATTAGCAAACTCCTCTGTTCCTGTTTCTTTTCTTGTTGTTGCTTTCTTAACAGCCTTCCTAACTTCCTCCATAGTACATTTTTCATTCAGGAATGAGTTTGAGGTGTATCCAGTCCTAAGTATAATTTAACAAGTCCTCATCAAACACAGATGGGACATTGTTGCAAATAGGTTCGCAAAATCATTCTCCCAGTTATCTAATTCACAATTCTTCTTATGTTCAAGATCACAATTTTCCATTATGATTTCCATGGGAATTTTGTAACTTTTTTTGTAACTATTGATTTCATTCCAAAATTGCTAAAGGTTGTTACTTTGCAGTTGTTCGAGATGTAGTGCTTCGCCCCTTCTGAACCACCTCTTATATAACTTTAGCTTGGTGTCAAATATATGTTGAAACTGTTTAAACTGTTCTCTGAAAACTCTTCTCATTGATTGGTCTTTACATTTTAGGAACTTATTTTCTACAACTCTTATTACAGACCATACATGACTTAACTGTTTATGTATTTATTATTTATTTATTGCGGTCTCTTAGGCTTGGATGATACTAATTTAAACACAAATTTAAACACTTGTACATTTCTTCCGTGTAGTACATCACAGAACCGACCATACCACTGAACAAAAAATATTAACGTAACATACAACAATTTAAAATATTTTACTGAGTTACAGTTCATATATGGAAATCAGTCAATTGAAATAAATAAATGAGACCCTAACGTATGGATTTCACATGACTGGTAAAAGAGATATGCATCGTTGGTCACATGATCTTTAAAGGTAGGGGCATGGATCAGAAAACCCAGTCAGAGGCTACGCCCTGACCTTAGAGATCTTTATGTCTCTATTACCTGGTCAGGGCGGAGTTGGGGTGGGCATTCTCTATGTTTTGTGTTCTATGTTTTCTATTTATGTGTCTTTGCTGGGTGTGGTTCAATCACAGAGGCAGCTGTCTATCGTTGTCTCTGATTGAGAACCATACTTATGTAGCCTTTTCCCACCTGTGTTTTGTGGGTAGTTGTTATTTTGTTTTGTGTTTCTGCAGCTGACAGGACTGTTTTGGTTTTTAGTTCATTCGCTTTGTTATTTTTGTTATTTCAGTGTTCAGTTCAAATAAAGTATGAACACGCATTCACGGTAAGTGCTTTTGGTCGCCATCTTCCAACAGCCGTTACACAGTATCTGGTGTGACCACCATTTGCCCCATGCAGCTTAAACACATCTCCTTCGCATGGAGTTCATCGGGCTGTTGATTGTGGCGTGTGGAATGTCCTCTTCAATGGCCGTGCGGTTGCTGAATATTGTCGGGAACTGGAAAACATTGCCGTACACGTCGATCCAGAGCATCCCAAACATGCTCAATGGTGAGTATGCAGGCCATGGAAGAACTGGGGCATTTTAAGCTTCCAAGATGATTGTGAAATGGTCCGTGCATTATCATGCTGAAACATGAGGTGATGGCGGATGAATGGCATGACAATGGGCCTCAGGATCTCATCATGGTATATCTGTGCATTCAAATTGCCATTGATAAAATTCAATTGTGTATCGTTGTCCATAGCTTTTGCCTGCCCATACCATAACCCCAACGCCACTATGGTGCACTCCCTGTTCACAACGTTGACATCAGAAAATCGATCACCCACACAATGCCATACACGCTGTTTGCCATCTACCGGTACAGTTAAACCAGGATGAAGAGCACACTTCTCCAGCGCGCCAGTGGTCAGCGAAGGTGAACATTTGCCCATTGAAGTCAATCAAGATGCCGAACTGCAGTCAGGTCAAGACCCCGGTGAGGATGACGAGCATACAGATGAGCTTCCCTGAAATGGTTTCTGACAGTTTGTGCAGAAATTCATTGGTTGTGCAAACCCAGCCATCCACCGGATCAAGCAGATGAAGAAGCCTGATGTGGAGGTCCTGGGCTGTCAGGGCTACATGTGATCTGCGGTTGTGAGTCCGTTGTGAGTCCATAAGCCGCCTCCAAAGTCTGTAAAACAACTTTGGAGGCAGCTTTATGGTAGAGAAATTAACATTCAATTATCTGGCAAAATCTCAGTGGACATTCCTGCAGTCAGCATTCTAATTGCACACTCCCTCAACTTCAGACATCTGTGGCATTGTGTTCCTCCTTAGATGAGCCTACATCCCATTCCTCCTTAGATGAGCCTACATCAAGTTCCTCCTTAGATGAGCCTACATCCCCTTCCCTCCTTAGATGAGCCTACATCCCCTTCCCTCCTTAGATGAGCCTACATCCCCTTCCCTCCTTAGATGAGCCTACATCCCCTTCCCTCCTTAGATGAGCCTACACCCCCTTCCTCCTTAGATGAGCCTACATCCCCTTCCCTCCTTAGATGAGCCTACATCCCCTTCCTCCTTAGATGAGCCTACATCCCTTCCCTCCTTAGATGAGCCTACATCCCCTTCCTCCTTAGATGAGCCTACATCCCCTTCCCCTCCTTAGATGAGCCTACATACCCTTCCCTCCTTAGATGAGCCTACATCCCCTTCCCTCCTTAGATGAGCCTACACCCCTTCCCACTTTAGATGAGCCTACATCCCCCTTCCCTCCTTAGATAAGTCTACATCCCCTTCCTCCCCAAATATACACTGCTCAAAAAAATAAAGGGAACACTTAAACAACACAATGTAACTCCAAGTCAATCACACTTCTGTGAAATCAAACTGTCCACTTAGGAAGCAACACTGATTGACAATAATTGCACATGCTGTTGTGCAAATGGAATAGACAACAGGTGGAAATTATAGGCAATTAGCAAGACACACCCAATAAAGGAGTGCTTCTGCAGGAGGGGACCACAGACAACTTCTCAGTTCCTATGCTTCCTGGCTGATGTTTTGGTCACTTTTGAATGCTGGCGGTGCTTTCACTCTAGTGGTAGCATGAGACGGAGTCTACAACCACACAAGTGGCTCAGGTAGTGCAGCTCATCCAGGATGGCACATCAATGCGAGCTGTGGCAAGAAGGTTTGCTGTGTCTGTCAGCGTAGTGTCCAGAGCATGGAGGCGCTACCAGGAGACAGGCCAGTACATCAGGAGACGTGGAGGAGGCCGTAGGGAGGGCAACAACCCAGCAGCAGGACCGCTACCTCCGCCTTGTGCAAGGAGGAACAGGAGGAGCACTGACAGAGCCCTGCAAAATGACCTCCCCAGCCAGGGCCACAAATGTGCATGTGTCTGCTCAAACGGTCAGAAACAGACTCCATGAGGTGGTATGAGGCCCGACGTCCACAGGTGGGGGTTGTGCTTACAGCCCAACACCGTGCAGGACGTTTTTCATTTGCCAGAGAACACCAAGATTGGCAAATTGCCACTGGCAACCTGTGCTCTTCACAGATGAAAGCAGGTTCACACTGAGCACATGTGACAGACGTGACAGAGTCTGAGACGCCGTGGAGAATGTTCTGCTGCCTGCAACATTACATTTACATTTACATTTACATTTAAGTCATTTAGCAGACGCTCTTATCCAGAGCGACTTACAAATTGGTGCATTCACCTTATGACATCCAGTGGAGCAGCCACTTTACAATAGTGCATCTAAATTTTAAGGGGGGGTGAGAAGGATGACTTATCCTATCCTAGGTATTCCTTAAAGAGGTGGGGTTTCAGGTGTCTCCGGAAGGTGGTGATTGACTCCGCTGTCCTGGCGTCGTGAGGGAGTTTGTTCCACCATTGGGGGCCAGAGCAGCGAACAGTTTTGACTGGGCTGAGCCGGGAACTGTACTTCCTCAGTGGTAGGGAGGCGAGCAGGCCAGAGGTGGATGAACGCAGTGCCCTTGTTTGGGTGTAGGGCCTGATCAGAGCCTGAGGTACTGAGGTGCCGTTCCCCTCACAGCTCCGTAGGCAAGCACCATGGTCTGTAGCGGATGCGAGCTTCAACTGGAAGCCAGTGAGAGAGCGGAGGAGCGGTGACGGAGAGAGTTTGGGAAGGTTGAACACCAGACGGGCTGCGGCGTTCTGGATGAGTTGTAGGGGCTTAATGGCACAGGCAGGGATCCCAGCCAACAGCGAGTTGCAGTAATCCAGACGGGAGATGACAAGTGCCTGGATTAGGACCTGCGCCGCTTCCTGTGTGAGGCAGGGTCGTACTCTGCGGATGTTGTAGAGCATGAACCTACAGGAACGGGCCACCGCCTTGATGTTAGTTGGAGAATCCACAGGGTGTTGTCCAGGATCACGCCGAAGGTTCTTAGCGCTCTGGGAGGAGGACACAGTGGAGTTGTCAACCGTGATGGCGAGACATGGAACGGGCAGTCCTTCCCCGGGAGGAAGAGCAGCTCCGTCTTGCCGAGGTTCAGCTTGAGGTGGTGATCCGTCATCCACACTGATATGTCTGCCAGACATGCAGAGATGACTCCGGCCACCTGGTCATCAGAAGGGGGAAAGGAGAAGATTAATTGTGTGTCGTCTGCATAGCAATGATAGGAGAGACCATGTGAGGTTATGACAGAGCCAAGTGACTTGGTGTATAGCCAAAATTAGGAGAGGGCCTAGAACAGAGCCCTCTGGGGACACCAGTGGTGAGAGCACGTGGTGAGGAGACGGATTCTCGACGCCACCTGGTAGGAGCGACCTGTCAGGTAGGACGCAATCCAAGCGTGGGCCGCGCCGGAGATGCCCAACTCGGAGAGGGTGGAGAGGAGGATCTGATGGTTCACAGTATCGAAGGCAGCCGATAGGTCTAGAAGGATGAGAGCAGAGGAGAGAGAGTTAGCTTTAGCAGTGCGGAGCGCCTCCGTGATACAGAGAAGAGCAGTCTCAGTTGAATGACTAGTCTTGAAACCTGACTGATTTGGATCAAGAAGGTCATTCTGAGAGAGATAGCGGGAGAGCTGGCCAAGGACGGCACGTTCAAGGGTTTTGGAGAGAAAAGAAGAAGGGATACTGGTCTGTAGTTGTTGACATCGGAGGGATCGAGTGTAGGTTTTTTTTCAGAAGGGGTGCAACTCTCGCTCTCTTGAAGACGGAAGGACGTAGCCAGCGGTCAGGGATGAGTTGATGAGCGAGGTGAGGTAAGGGAGAAGGTCTCCGGAAATGGTCTGGAGAAGAGAGGAGGGGATAGGGTCAAGCGGGCAGGTTGTTGGGCGGCCGGCCGTCACAAGACGCGAGATTTCATCTGGAGAGAAAGAGGTCAGAGCACAGGGTAGGGCAGTGTGAGCAGAACCAGCGGTGTCGTTTGACTTAGCAAACGAGGATCGGATGTCGTCGACCTTCTTATCAAAATGGTTGGAAGTCATCTGCAGAGAGGAGGAGGGGTGGGGAGGGGAGGGGATTCAGGAGGGAGGAGAAGGTGGCAAAGAGCTTCCTAGGGTTAGAGGCAGATGCTTGGAATTTAGAGTGGTAGAAAGTGGCTTTAGCAGCAGCGACAGAAGAGGAAAATGTAGAGAGGAGGGAGTGAAAGGATGCCAGGTCCGCAGGGAGGCGAGTTTTCCTCCATTTACGCTCGGCTGCCCGGAGCCCTGTACTGTGAGCTCGCAATGAGTCGTCGAGCCACGGAGCGGGAGGGGAGGACCGAGCCGGCCTGGAGGATAGGGGACATAGAGAGTCAAAGGATGCAGAAAGGGAGGAGAGGAGGGTTGAGGAGGCAGAATCAGGAGATAGGTTGGAGAAGGTTTGAGCAGAGGGAAGAGATGATAGGATGGAAGAGGAGAGAGTAGCGGGGGAGAGAGAGCGAAAGGTTGGGACGGCGCGATACCATCCGAGTAGGGGCAGTGTGGGAAGTGTTGGATGAGAGCGAGAGGGAAAAGGATACAAGGTAGTGGTCGGAGACTTGGAGGGGAGTTGCAATGAGGTTAGTGGAAGAACAGCATCTAGTAAAGATGAGGTCGAGCGTATTGCCTGCCTTGTGAGTAGGGGGGAAGGTGAGAGGGAGAGGTCAAAAGAGGAGAGGAGTGGAAAGAGGAGGCAGAGAGGAATGAGTCAAAGGTAGACGTGGGGAGGTTAAAGTCGCCCAGAACTGTGAGAGGTGAGCCGTCCTCAGGAAAGGAGCTTATCAAGGCATCAAGCTCATTTGATGAACTCTCCGAGGGAACATGGAGGGCGATAAATGATAAGGATGTTAAGCTTGAAAGGGCTGGTAACTGTGACAGCATGGAATTCAAAGGAGGCGATAGACAGATGGGTAAGGGGAGAAAGAGAGAATGACCACTTGGGAGAGATGAGGATCCCGGTGCCACCACCCCGCTGACCAGAAGCTCTCGGGGTGTGCGAGAACACGTGGGCGGACGAAGAGAGAGCAATAGGAGTAGCAGTGTTATCTGTGGTGATCCATGTTTCCGTCAGTGCCAAGAAGTCTTGGGACTGGAGGGAGGCATAGGCTGAGATGAACTCTGCCTTGTTGGCCGCAGATCGGCAGTTCCAGAGGCTACCGGAGACCTGGAACTCCACGTGGGTCGGCGCGCTGGGACCACCAGATTAGGTTGGCCGCGCGCCACGCGGTGTGGAGCGTTTGTATGGTCTGTGCAGAGAGGAGAGAACAGGGATAGACAGACACATAGTTGACAGGCTACAGAAGAGGCTACGCTAATGCAAAGGAGATTGGAATGACAAGTGGACTACACGTCTCGAATGTTCAGAAAGTTGAGCTTACGTAGCAAGAATCTTATTGACTAAAATGATTAAAAATGATACAGTACTGCTGAAGTAGGCTAGGTGGCAGTGGCTGCGTTGTTGACTTTGTAGGCTAGCTGGCAGTGGCTGCGTTGTTGATTACGTTACGTTGCGTTAAAAGAACGACAATAGCTTGCTAGGTAACCTAGAAAATCGCTCTAGACTACACAATTATCTTTGATACAGAGACGGCTATGTAGCTAGCTATGTAACTAGCTACGATCAAACAAATCAAACCGTTGTACTGTAATGAAATGAAATGAAAATGTGATACTACCTGTGGAGCGAGGCGGAATGCGACCGGGTTGTTGAGTTCTAATCGGTAGACGTTGGCTAGCTGTTAGCTAGCTAGCAGTGTCTCCTACGTTAAGGACGACAAATAGCTGGCTGCGTTGTTGATTCAGGGCTAGCTGGCTAGCTAGCTAGCAGTGTTGATTACGTTACGTTGCGTTAAAAAGAATGACAATAGCTGGCTAGGTAACCTAGAAAATCGTTCTAGACTACACAATTATCTACACAATTATCTTTGATACAGAGACGGCTATGTAGCTAGCTATGTAGACGGTGGGCGTTAGCTAGCTGGCTAGCTGCTGGGCAGATACGTTAGGATGACGAAATACGATAATTACGCAATTATCTTTGATACAAAGACAGCTATGTAGCTAGCTAAGAAGAAATTGCTAAGATTAGACAAATCAAACCGTTGTACTATAATGAAATGTAATGAAATGTAATGAAAAGTTATACTACCTGCAGACCGAAGTGCAGACCGAAGTGCGGATGCGACTGCTCGCTCCAACCCGGAAAAGGTAGCCTGACTGCCATTAGGTACCGAGATGAGATCCTCAGACCCCTTGTGAGACCATATGCTGGTGCCGTTGGCCCTGGGTTCCTCCTAATGCAAGACAATGCTAAACCTCATGTGGCTGGAGTGTGTCAGCAGTTCCTGCAAGAGGAAGGCATTGATGCTATGGACTGGCCTGCCCGTTCCCCAGACCTGAATCCAATTGAGCACATCTGAGACATCATGTCTCGCTCCATCCACCAACGCCACGTTGCACCACAGACTGTCCAGGAGTTGGCGGATGCTTTAGTCCAGGTCTGGGAGGAGATCCTCAGGAGACCATCCGCCACCTCATCAGGAGCATGCCCAGGCATTGTAGGGAGGTCATACAGGCATGTGGAGGCCACACACACTACTGGGCTTCATTTTGACTTGTTTTAAGGACATTACATCAAAGTTGGATCAGCCTGTAGTGTGGTTTTCCACTTTAATTTTGAGTGTGACTCCAAACCAGACCTCCATGGGTTGATCAATTTGATTTCCATTGATAATTTTTGTGTGATTTTGTTGTCAGCACATTCAACTATGTAAATAAAAGTATTTAATAAGAATATTTCATTAATTCAGATCTGGGATGTGTTATTTTAGTGTTCCCTTTATTTTTTGAGCAGTGTATTTGACCTCCATGAATTTCAAAAAACAACAATGAATGATCAGGTAGTCTACTAGGTCTCTAATCAGACCAATACACTCAGGACTTTTACTTTCCGCAAGCTCAGTTGAGGTAATCACATTCAACAATTACAATATATAGTCGATTTACTGCTTTTACCTTTGATATTGATGTGAAATAATCATTTTCCGTGATAATCTACCATTTAGAATGCAGCACTTGGAATCCTTTAAGAATTCAATGGAAGTTTCCATGCCTATTTCCCCTGTGTCTACATCACCTAGGTGTCCAGAGAATACCCCTGCGCCCAACAATGGCTGAAAAAACACAGTCGCGTCCACTTATAGAACTCCTCCGGTGGTAAATAACAAGATAAAATAACAAAAGAATATTGCGACACACTGTGTTAAAATCTTACACCAATTATTCCATCCATTGACTTGTCTACAATGTTCACTCCTATTGTTAAAACAATTTGTTCCTAACAAAAAGTCTGACGCCACCTGAAGCTTTAGGAGTTCTTCTATGAAAGTTTCAGTTGTGTTCAAACCAAGAATAACTATCTAAGTCAATAGTGGTCACCATACAAATGAGTTTCATTCAAAGAAATAAAGAGGGTTTAGGACTGTAGTAGTGATGTTCTAAGTGTACAGTTTGTGGACATAAGCCCATTAACGTTCCAGTGAATTAAAGAAAATTGTTCAGCACTTAGGACTAGGTAGATGGTTTTCAGCATTCCTAAGATGATCAGTGGGTCCAGCTCCCGGCCCCAGTCACACTCGGGATCAGGAGACTGCTTTAGCATCCTCCCCATTCCCTGAAATGTAGAAATCTCTTGTATGAGTGTTCTGAATTTGAGTTTGATGACTGGACCTATGTGGGACTTGGCCGACCCGATGAACACCTCTCAAATTTTGGCCTGCTCTTCAGATGTTGCTTCAGCCGGGTACATCAACTTTAACTTTGAGCCCCCGGAATGCGACCTTCAAAACTCTGGTCCCCAGCCTCGCTCTCATTCTTTCATTGGCCACCAACTCTGCAACTGCTCACAGCACAGACCCTCAGCGTAGCTCCCTCACCTTCTGACGTATCTTTGTGTCCTCGAAGGTAGACCTGTTACTGTTATAGATACTGTACGCCTGGGGTCCAACCGGTTTGTTGGGTTCTTTTGGGTTGTTAGATTTTCCAGCGAAACTGCTTTACACAAGTGGTGTTTGTAGGTAACCACACACTGGTTTACCTACAAGTAAGTGATGTAGCCATATTAAGTCCTGAGTCATTGGAGTGGTTTTCCAGTGAAATTATTATATCAGTGTTGTTGTGATTTAGGAAGTGAACTGGAATAGAGACAGAGCCTGGGGAATGTTCAATCTAATGCAGCAACAGCGACCTTTCACCGAACTCTGTGTGTCAATATGTAGTTCTCATTCAATTACCTTTTCTTACGGGTGGCACACAAGTCATAGATCGTTATTGACAGCCCATCAAAAGAATACTGTTACCATATGTTTTCCAGTACCAGATACAGTGTCAACTCTCTGGCCTCTGTGTATGAAAAACAACCAGACACACAGTAGGTTTCGATCAGAGGACGCTGGTGGAAGGAGCTATAAGAGGACGGCCCCATTGTAATGGCTGAAATGGAACAGAGTCAAATATGTTGGATGTGTTTGATACTGTGCCATCCATTCCATTCTTTAAAGAGCCCATCCTCCTATAGCTCCTCCACCCAACCCTCTGCCGCATAAATCTATAATTTTCCCCTTGATATTTGAAACCATTTTCATATAGCATGGACTGAATGGGACACCTCCCAAGTACTAGGGGTTGTTTAAGTGCCTCTGAGCCCATTTACTCAAAGCCTCCAGAGAGCAAAATTAACCCCCTGTTTATTATTGCCTCCATTGTAGAGCATCTTTGAATGAATGGGTTTCATGCTGTTCCGTACAGCAAACACGCATCTTGTATTTTGCCTAGGAAGATTAACGAACATCAACCATGATGGAGACTTCTTTTAATGTCAGTCTGCCTTTGATACGCGAGAGTTCACGTTCGGGATCCGATTGACATCAGATATCTCACAAAGCAAGTGTTAATAACAAAGAATGGAGTGAGGGTCTATTATTCAGAGGGCACACTGGCACTCACACACCGTAGATAGTGAACTCAACTCCCTCTTGAGAGCGGCGGTGGTGTAATAATTATCTCTGATACGTGTTGTGCTGAACCCCTGTGCTCTCTCCCACTGTGTGCTCTCTCACTTTCCCTCTCACTCTCTCTTTTCCTCCTCTCTCTCTCTCTTCTCCTCTCTCTCGTTCTCTTCTCCCTCCATAAGCCCAAATAACAAAGGGAGCTTTTTTATATACATGTGAACGACCGTGCGAATGCTTGAAATGGAATGCATGGGGGTGAACGAGAGAGAACGTACAGGCCGCAAGAGTCAACAGCGTCAATGGCGTCTAAGTCAAGCAACGTTGGTAAAAATGTACTAATACTTGGTATGAAAATAGACTAAGTGCACTGTTACCTCTGGAAGTGTGAAATGTATAGGTACACCCAGTTTTCTCAATCGGGTACAAGCAGGGTACTGGCTGGAGTCCGACTAGTGATGACTATTTAACAGTCTGATGGCCTTGAGATAGAAGCTGTTTTCAGTCTCTCTGTCCCAGCTTTGATGCACCTGTACAGACCTAGCCTTCTGGATGATAGAGGGTGAGCAAGCTGTGGCTCGGGTAGCTGAGGTCCTTGATGATCTTCTTGGCCTTCCTGTGACATTGGGTGCTGTAGATGTCCTGAATGGTAGGCAGTGTGCTCCCAGGGATCATGATGCATTGGTCTGACCGCACCACCCTCTGGAGAGTCCAGTGATACAGCCTGGCCGGAAGCTCCTAATGGTGCATCTGTAAAAGTTTGTGAGGGTCCTCAGAGCCAAGCTGAATTGCTTCAGCCTCCTGAGGATGAAGGGCGCTGTTACCTTCTTCACCACACTCTCTGTGTGGGTGGACCATTTGAGATTCAGTGAGGTGTACGCCGAGGAACATGAAGCTTTTAACCTTCTCCACTGCGTCCCCGTTGGCGTGGATGAAGTGCTCCCTCTGCTGTCTCCTGAAGTCCTGCATCAACTACTTTGTTCTTTTCCACTTGATATAGACTGACCAGGTGAATCCAGGTGAAAGCTTTGATCCCTTATTTGACCACAAATAATCATTATAGATGAAGGGGAGGAGACGGGTAAGAAAACATTTTTAATCCTTGAGACAATTGAGACATGGGATTGTGTGCCATTCAGAGGGTGAATGGGCAAGACAAACTCAGTATTAGAAATATGTTCTTAATGTTTGGTATACTCGGTGTATGTCACGTTGTCAATTGTTGCTTAGAGACGATATGAGACGATTTGATTGATACTAACCATGCACTTTGTTTGAACTGTGAGTGCCTTTGTTCAAATTAATCAAATCTGGTCTAGAGATTGAGTGGGTCATTTGTAGAAAGGAAGTTTGAAGTATTGATCTTCCCTACTTTGCTAAGTAAAGTTGTAAGGTAAACAATATATTGGGCTGTGATTTGGTTAAACTGACAAATAGGCTGTTTTAAAAACAATGCAACAGTCTATCTACCTGTGTTGATTTAATCATGGGTATATAGCAGCCTACCTACCTGTGTTGACTAGATCATGGGTATATAGCATTCTACTTACCTGTGATGTAATCATGGGTATATAGCAGCCTACCTACCTGTGTTGATTTGATCATGGGTATATAGCAGCCTACCTACACTCTAAAAATTAGGAGTTCAATTGTAGTTCTTCTAAGATCCTCAAATATCCTCATCCTTGGCAATGTAAACAGCGCCAAAGGTTCTTCAAAGAACTACTGAGGAGGTGGGGTTCATCGAGGAACCCCATTGTTGCTGGCATCCTCCGGGGGAACTTCGCAGTGCAACTAAAATCCCTCGTGCCGAGTTTGAATACGACAACAGTTAAAAAGGTATGTTGGGTTGATGTTTGGCTCTGAATATGTATCAAAATCATTTAAATAATAATATAAATACTAATGAATAACGGAGACAATTATGGTCTTCTGTGAATAGCTTCCATAACATTACTACAGCTATAGTTTAGAAGAATTAATGTTCATTTTAGAAAGCCAGGTTTGACCGTTGGCGTTGTATGACCTACAGTACAGTAACGTTAGCTAGCTAACTAAGGTATGTCCTAACTAGGCAGAACTAGGTTTGTATTATTTTCTGAACTATATTCTACCCCATATATTGTATATAATTTCCATAAAGCCAACATGGCTTTACACTCATTGTTACTGACGTTGAATGAAGAGGACCAAGGTGCAGTATGGTGAGCGTACATATTCCTTTATTTATATGACGCTGACAAAAGCGATTAACAATCCAAAAACAACCGTGTGAAGCTAAAAGCTATAGTGCCAACAAACAAAGACAACTACCCATCAAGACAGGTGGAAAAAGGGCTGCCTAAGTATGGTTCCCAATCAGAGACAACAATAGACAGCTGTCCCTGATTGAGAACCATACCTGTCAAAACAAAGAAATACAAAACATAGATTAACATAGAATGCCCACTCAAATCACACCTGACCAAACCAAAATAGATGCATAAAAAAAAAGCTCTCTAAGGTCAGGGCGTGACACTCATTAAAGTAAGTTTCCAATCTAGAGCAGTTCTCACTTGTGTGAGAATGAACTAGCTAATGCTAGCCTAGTTGACATTAGCTAGCTAACTAACTAACTAACTAAGGATGGTGCCCTGTCCAGACCAGATGTTACAACGAACTGAATTGTCAATGGAGGGCTTCCTTTTTCTATAGGCTGCGACAGCAGCAATGATCTTTTCAGCTCTTCTCAGAAATGAATCAAGACCATGGAATAGATATAAACAAAAAGATAATTCAAGGACTAGCAAGAGGGAAAGGACAATACACGCAGGTATTTGCTCTTATTCCTTCCCTTTCTCTTATGTATTTTGTCATAAAATGAACAAGTGTAGTAAGATCATTGCTTTACTTTACTAGGACTCGAGACCACAGCAGCGATCCTGCTCTTGCCCTACCTCTTCAATGAGAACCAGAGTGGCCTTTATGTCCGTGACAGGTATGCCTCTGCACCAATAATCAGTTTTTTCACAAACCGAAGCTACAGCTGAACATTTGTTATGTTCTTTGTTAATTGTATGTGTATGAATCTTTTCTTACTTTTATTGACAAATTTCACCGCACCCCACTCCTTTACTGCACATCGACGGAAATCCATTTCACCATGAGAGTGAAATCCCGCTGGCCTTTGATTGGGAGAACATCCATGCCTAGAGGACGTCCCCATGGGACTTGTGGCTCTGCTAGGGCTGTATTCTTTATTTTCAGTTCAATTTCCCCAGAATGTCAGAAAACACTTATGTTCTTAAGTTACTGTGTTCTGGGGATAAGAGAAGTTGGGGTGAAGTTACCAGGAACGGTAATAAAGATGGCACACTTCCTAACATAACTAAGTGGTTGTTGGACACACACACACTAAAGAAAAAATCTGTATTTAAGTTTACAATATTGTTAGTTTACTTATGATTCATTTTTAATGTATGTTGTTTTATTGTACATCATTATTTAATAAAAAATGTAAAAATGTAATGAAAAAGCACTATAGAAAATAAATGTATTTAACTTTCAAGAGAACCATCTATTTATAATTCAATGAATTAACGCTCGCTTTATTTGCAGGCAGAAACACAACGTTGACGGACGTTCCCGTGTGTATTCAGCTCTACTGTGCTCTCTCTCTTCTCGGTCCCTCCCTCCCTTCCTCTTTCCTCACCCCCTCTTCCTCCCACCCCTTAGATAGCTATTTTCTGCTGCACCGAGGTAGCTGTGTGCTACCTGGCAGGGCTAGGCGGTGGAGGTGGTAATGGAAGGCCTGACCGGGCCTGTCAGTTCATGCCACCCCAGGGAACGGGCTGGTGGGCCTGTCAGTTCATGCCACCCCAGGGGACGGGCTGGTGGGAAAGTAATGGCCAAGGCTGCCAGATGTAGCCGTCACTTCTAATCAAGTGTGCCTCTGTCACTTTGGCTTTATTGATACCTCCCTATGTGAAGTCCCCATGCGGCCACAACCGGCCCCCAGCCTCCACTGGTTCCCGCCACAATCAGACTAGTTTCTTACCGACAAACAACTCTTGTTTTTCCCGTTGACTTGTCTGTCTTGCCTTTTTAACAACTTCCCATGTGGTGGTAGCAGGGTTGACTACGCCTGGGCTCAGATAATCATACAGTGTTGTGTTTGTATCTGGGTGAGGAAAACATGGGCAGTGGAAAACGAGATGTGACAGGGTCAGGGGTCCCTTCAGAACACCGTAGCCATATGTATATCATCTCTATGTGTGCTCCTTTCTTCCTATAGGTGTCTCTGGAAGCTGTGTGTGTGTGTGTGTGTGTGTGTGTGTGTGTGTGTGTGTGTGTGTGTGTGTGTGTGTGTGTGTGTGTGTGTGTGTGTGTGTGTGTGTGTGTGTGTGTGTGTCAAATCAATTGTTATTTGTCACATTCTTAGTCTACACCTGTTGTTTACCAACAGTGAAATGTTTACTTATGGGTCCTTTCCAACAATGCAGAGAGAAAAAATAAATAATAATAGAAATACACAAGGAATAAATACCAATGAGTAGCGATGACTTGACTATACACACGGGGTACCAGTACGAGTCGATGTGCTGGGGTATGAGGTAATTGAGGTAAAGTGACTAGGCAACAGGATAGATAATGAACAGTAGCAGCGTAAGTGATGAGTAAAAAGGGTCAATTAACCAACTAGCTACCCAGACTTTTTAGCAGTCTTATGGTTTGGTAGTAGGAACTTTCAGGACCCTTTTTGGTTCCAGACTTGGTGCATCGGTACCGCTTGCCGTGTTGTAGCAGGGAGAACAGTCTATGACTTGGGTGGCTGGAGTCATTGTGCTAAAAGCTAGTTAGCAAGTACTTCTAACCTCTGAGGGGCCCCTGTGTTGAGGGTCAGTGTGGCGGATGTGTAATTGCCTAACCTCACCACCTGGGGGCGGCCCATCAGGAAGCCTACGATCCAGTTACAGAGGGAGGTGTTCAGTCCCAGGGTCCTTAGCTTAGTGATGAGCTTGGAGGGCATTATGGTGTTGAATGCTGAGCTGTAGTCAAGAAACAGTTATTCTCACGTAGGTGTTCCTTTCGTCCAGGCGGGGAAAGGGCAGTGTGAGTCAAATCTAGTCAAGTTGTATTTGTCACATGCGCCGAATACAACCTTACCATGAAATGCTTACTTACAAGCCCTTAACCAACAGTGCAGTTCAATAAATAAAGTTAAGAAAATATTTACTAAAATAAAGTAAAAATGAAAAGTAACACAGTAGAATTACATAACAATAACGAGGCTATATACAGGGGGCACCGGTACTGAGTAAATGTGCGGAGGTACAGGTTAGTCGAGGTAATTTGTACATGTACTGTAGGTAGGGGTGCAGTGACTGTGCATAGATGATAAACAGCGAGTAGCAGCAGTGTAAAAATAAAGGGAGTGGGGCAATGTAAAGAGTCCGGTGGCCATTTGATTAATTGTTCAGCAGTCATATTGTTTGGGGTAGAAGCTGTTAAGGAGCCTTTTGGACCTAGACTTGGCACTCGGTACCGCTTGCCGAGCAGTAGCAGAGAGAACAGTCTATGACTTGGGTGACTGGAGTCTTTGACTATTTTTGGGGCCTTCCTCTGACACCGTCTGGTATATAGGTCCTGGATGGCAGGAAGCATGGCCCCAGTGATTTTATTGGGCCATACGCACTACCCTCTGTAGCGCCTTACGGTCAGATGCAGAGCAGTTGCCATACCAGGCGGTAATGCAACCGGTCAGGATGCTCTCGATGGTGCAGCTGTTGAACCTTTTGAGGATCTGGGATCTCATGCCAAATCTATTCAGTCTCCTGAGGGGGAAAAAGGTGTCATGCCCCTCTTCACGACTGTCTTAATGTGTGGACCACGATAGTTTGTTGGTGATGTGGACACCAAGGAACTTGAAACTCTCGACCCACTCCACTTCAGCTCCATCGATGTAAATGGGGCCTGTTCGGCCCTCATTTTCCTGTTGTCCATGATCATCTCCTTTGTCTTGCTCACATTGAGGGAAAGGTTGTTGGCCTGTCACCACACTGCCAGGTCGTTGACCACCTCCTATAGGCTGTCTCATCGTTGTCGGTGATCAGGCCAACACTGTTGTCATCAGCAAACTTAATGATGGTGTCGGAGTCGTGCTTGGCTATGCAGTCGTGGGTGAACAGGGAGTACAGGAGGGGACTGAGCACGCACCCCAGAGGGGAACCGGTGTTGAGGATCAGCATGGTAGATGTGTTGTTGCCCACCCTTACCACCTGGGGGCGGCCCGTCAGGAACTCCACTATCCAGTTGCAGAGGAGGTGTTCAGTCCCAGGGTCCTTAGCTTAGTGATGAGCTTTATGGGCACTATGGTGTTGAATGCTGAGCTTTAGTCAATGAACAGCATTCCCACATAGGTGTTCCTTTTGTCCAGGTGGGAAAGGGCAGTATGTAGTGTGGATCTGTTGGGGCAGTATGCAAATTGGAGTGGGTCCAGGGTGTCTGGGGTGATGGTGTTGATGTGAGCCATGACCAGCCTTTCAAAACACTTAATGGCTACAGGCGTGAGTGCTACATGGCGGTTGTCCTGGCAGCCACATCGCCCCTGTCCTCAATGAACTCCACTGGCTCTGTCGCCCAACGCGTTGATTACAAGATCTTTCTTCTGACCTACTAAGCCCTTCACCACCTTGCCCCCCTTTACCTCTCAGACCTTCTCCCCCACCAACCCAGCGGGCCACCTTGTCATCCCCAGGCCGTAGATCCAGAGCTATGGCGACAGGGCCTTCTCCAGGGTTGCTCCTAGGTTCTAGAACTCCCTCCCTTTAGCTATCTTTCAGTCTCTTATAAAGCCCCACCTCTGTGACAAGGCCCACCATTAAGTGCCCCACACACACACACACACACACACACACACACACACACACACACACACACACACATATATATATATATATATATATATATATATATATATATATATATATAAAAGCAAATAAATACACTATTAAGGCAATCCTCTCTTCACCGTACTGACCCACTAACCCTTACCCTACCCTGTACTCTTAACCGGGCTCATATCCAAATCCCATCCCTCCCCTCCCCATGCACTGATACATCACACTCTTTCCCTTCTTTGAGCCCACCCCTCTCTTTATTTATGTCTTGTTTATTCTGATGTTTTGTTTGACTCCTGTTTTGTTTTCTTTTTCATTTCTATAATTGTAAAGCGAGCTATATAAGATCTATATAAGTCCCATGTATTTTTATGTAGTAGTAATAGTAGTAGTAAACCATAGACATTGTTGAAGGTTTAGTAGACAGTAGCATTAGTAGCATTAAAACACCTGTTTACCCTGAGCTTAATTTTACTCAACAGCAATGCATTCTGGTCCATGTAGTTGGGTGGAAGCCAGGCTTTGGCACCTGGCTCTCTCTATATCTCTCCATCTCTCTCCATCTTTATATCCCCAGCAGCAGGGCTTTATTTTTCCTTTGCAGAGGCCACTGGGGCTGACTTACTGGGTCATAACTCGACAGGGCAGGAGGACAGAGGAGGATGACAGAAAGAAGGAAGTGTCTTTGAGGGAGTCAGGGATGGGATGCTTGTTCGTGTTTTCCTCTCAAGGATCTTTCTGCCAGGGATAACCAGGGGTTACGATAAGAAGGCTAATTAAGTAGCTTTTTCAATGTACTTTCAATGCATTTTTTGCCATAGCATTCCTCGTCGCATCACCAGGCTTCCGTTTGTCAAGGGAGAGGTCACTGTTGGAAGGGGAGGTTTGAAGACTAATCTGTCCATCTTTCCCACCCCCATATCCCCCTGACTAACGTGTCCATCACCCCCCAGATCCCTTTGACTAATATGTCCATCACCCCCAGATCCCCTGACTAATCTGTCTATCACCCTCCATTTCCCCTGACTAATCTGTTCATCACCCCCCAGATCCCTTTGACTAATATGTCCATCACCCCCAGATCCCTCTGACTAATCTGTTCATCACCCCCAGATCCCCTTAACTAATCTGTCCATCCTTCCCACCCCCCAGATCCCCCTGTCCTGGCACATGGTCTGTTCCTTGTTGTACACCTTCCCTGACAGATGCTCAGAGCAAGAGCGAAGGAAGAGGTGTGTGGCAGTGACATGTGAAATAGAGGACACACAATGGAGCCCCTTGCATTGCAGATGTACTCTACTGTGATACTGTTGTCAACACAACATTGTGGAACGGTTGATTTTTGGTCAGTGTAAGTATGAGTGGAGTGATTCTAGTTATTTAAACAGACTTAAACAAACTATTGTGATAAGTAGATTGAATAGAATGCATGAAGAACATGATGAAACATCTATATTTTACATGCAAATTTTGCACCCTGGTGACAAAAAGTGGTTGTAAAACCAATTGATGGATATTTCACCACTGTCATAACACGGGGCTCTGCCACCGTGAGTTATGGTGATCCTAAGCTCTCTAAGAGGAGCAGAATCATCTCAAGCCGTAGATTTTTAGGACTTAAATCTTTTATCATCATACGTGATTCATAACGCTGAAAAGAAGCTAGTCTTCTATCCTCTATTTCATTTAATTTCACCATCTTTGAAAGGTCTTTAAGGCAGAACTGAAACTCTTATTATTTTCATAGCTTTCATAGCTTCTGTCAACATATTTAGATGTTGGTAGTTTTAGAATCAAATATCAGGCAGAGGCATTTCCATGCACTATCAGTGTAATACATGTAGACCATGAGGAGTATCTAGGGATGGAAGGAAAGGGGGTGGAAATGAAGAGAGACTTTATCCCCAGGAAGACGGGCCTTGGTTCCCAAGAACACCATGTCGCCCGAATCCCCCAGAATCCCTTCATGGTAGAACAAAGATGTTTTGACACGGAGGCTCGTGTAAAGTCTCCGCAAACCGGGTATATATTTAAAAAATGACCCCAGCTCCACCATCACTTTCTTATCTTCCTTCATTAGAGGAAAACGAGCCGGCGACCAACGGCTCTAATAAAGAGCCGAGCCCCCCTCCCTTATAACTGTCCGATTTGTCACTTCAAATGACATACCTATTAGAGGCCAATAAAACCTCTCTGAGCCGAGTGGAGCCAGCCTGCACACATCAAGGCTGCGATTTAGACGAAAGATGAGATGTCAACCAGAGAGACAAGGAGGCGAGATTGCTGTCTCTGCTTCTATCTATAAGTTCCCATATAGCTCAGTTGGTAGAGCATGGCACTTGCAATGCCAGGGTTGTGGGTTTGATTCCCACAGGGGACTCTTATGAAAATAAATGCACTCACTGTAAGTTGCTATTGTTTGGAAACGACTAAAATGTAAGCCGCCTCGTTTGGAGAGACCTGCTGGTTTTGGCTCCCATCGATGAGCACTGCTGTTGTTCCTCCTTGGGAACTTATTCAATAAAACAAAATGCCAAAGCTAGGGTTTTGGAAGAGGATGGAGCAGGCAGCGTTATCTGCTGGGCAGACGGGTGGTAGGCTATCCATGGGTTGAGGCAGCAGCAGTAGCATCCTGCAACACCCTTCTCTCAAGTTTTAAACCAATGATATACTCTATATTAACCCTGTATTACTGATGCTATACAGTATTGTTCAAAAGTTTGGAGTCACTTAGAAATGTCCTTGTTTTTTGAAAGAAAAGCATTTTTTGGTCCATGAAAATAACATCAAATTGATTAGAAATACAGTGTAGACATTGTTAATGTTGTAAACACGATTGTAGCTGGAAACGGCTGATTTATAATGGAATATCTACATAGGCGTACAGAGGCTCATTATCAGCAACCATCACTCCTGTGTTCAATGGCACGTTGTGTTAGCTAATCCAAGTTTATCATTTTAAAAGGCTAATTGATCATTAGAAAACCATTTTGCAATTATGTTAGCACAGATAAACTGTCGTACTGATTAAAGAAGCACTAAAACTGGCCTTCTTTAGACTAGTTGAGTATCTGGAGCATCAGCATTTGTGGATTCGATTACAGGCTCAAAATGGCCAGAAACAAATAACTTTCTTCTGAAACTCGTTAGTCTTCATTTCTCAGAACAAGAATAGAACAAGAATTTCATGTGAGAAATTGCCAAGAAACTGAAAATCTCATACAACACTGTGTACCTACTCCCTTCACAGAAATGCACAAACTGGATCTAACCAGAATAGAAAGAGGAGTGGGAGGAAAAGGCTTTTAGGGTTTTTCGTCTTTATTTGAGCTCACATAATATAATTTAAAGTATGCTTAAAGGTGTCTATAATAGATACATGTGGCAAAAACAAATGTAGACATTAATAAATGCATTTCTATAGATAGGTTAGCTGACAACGTCACGTAAAACGATTTGCACTCTTTAATTGGGCAGAAGTTCATGTGTTGTTGTGACTCTGGATGGCCAGATAGCTAGCAACAATGTCAAGAAGCTGACATGTAGGTGACTCGTTTCAGCTAGTTTTATCTTGCTCTTGATACCATGTCATGTTTTGAGATGTTTTAACTAATGTTATGCCTATGCTAATATGGCAAAACATTTGCTAGCTAACCAACAACTGTAATTATGTTTTTGAGAGGCAACAAGTGTTCATTGTGCAAACGTATTTATGTTTTCAATAAACATTGGAGATGAAATCTAGTTTGCAAGTGGTTCCTGTCTGTTTTGCTCCAAAGTTGCACACGCGTCGGGTTTGTTGCTAAACACCCAACCCATCTATAGCTTCCAAATTATTTTGATTAAATGGTGGGAGTGTGCCAAGATGGAGGTGCAGTCGCTTCAAAACAGTGTCCCCTGTCAGTCATCTAGCGTATTTATATATAATTGTTTAAAACCCATGATTCCCTTCCTAATCCAAGAGGTATTATGAGCAGGATGGACCATCTGGAGCTGTGTGGCTGCTAGTATGTGGTACTCTTGATAACAGACATCTTGAAATACAAAAAAAGAAAATTCTAGTAATGATGACAGATGTCTAATCCTTACTGTTAGTGGATTTACAGTGTTAGACCATGGACTAATACATAGATGTCTGACAGTTGTACTTACTGAGATGTAATTGCTGTATGCTGGTTCTGTGAAAATTATCTATGCATATATACACTGCTCAAAAAAATAAAGGGAACACTAAAATAACACATCTTAGATCTGAATGAATGAAATATTCTTATTAAATACTTTTTTCTTTACATAGTTGAATGTGCTGACAACAAAATCACACAAATGATCCATGGAAATCAAATTTATCAACCCATGGAGGTCTGGATTTGGAGTCACACTCAAAATTAAAGTGGAAAACCACACTACAGGCTGATCCAACTTTGATGTAATGTCCTTAAAACAAGTCAAAATTAGGCTCAGTAGTGTGTGTGGCCTCCACGTGCCTGTATGACCTCCTTACAACATGGGCATGCTCCTGATGAGGTGGCGGATGGTCTCCTGAGGGATCTCCTCCCAGACCTGGACTAAAGCATCCGCCAACTCCTGGACATTCTGTGGTGCAACGTGGCGTTGGTGGATGGAGCGAGACATGATGTCCCAGATGTGCTCAATTGGATTCAGGTCTGGGGAACGGGCGGGCCAGTCCATAGCATCAATGCCTTCCTCTTGCAGGAACTGCTGACACACTCCAGCCACATGAGGTTTAGCATTGTCTTGCATTAGGAGGAACCCAGGGCCAACCGCACCAGCATATGGTCTCACAAAGGGGTCTGAGGATCTCATCTCGGTACCTAATGGCAGTCAGGCTACCTCTGGCGAGCACATGGAGGGCTGTGCGGCCCCCCAAAGAAATGCCACCCCACACCCACCACCAAACCGACCCACCGCCAAACCGGTCATGCTGGAGGATGCTGCAGGCAGCAGAACGTTCTCCACGGCGTCTCCAGACTCTGTCACGTCTGTCACATGTGCTCAGTGTGAACCTGCTTTCATCTGTGAAAGAGCACAGGGCGCCAGTGGCGAATTTGCCAATCTTGGTGTTCTCTGGCAAATACCAAATGTCCTGCACGGTGTTGGGCTGTAAGCACAACCCCCACCCGTGGATGTCGGGCCCTCATACCACCCTCATGGAGTCTGTTTCTGATCGTTTGAGCAGACACATGCGCATTTGTGGCCTGCTGGAGGTCATTTTGCAGGGCTCTGGCAGTGCTCCTCCTACTCCTCCTTGCACAAAGGCGGAGGTAGCGGTCCTGCTGCTGGGTTGTTGCCCTCCTACGGCCTCCTCCGTCTCCTGATGTACTGGCCTGTCTCCTGGTAGCGCCTCCATGCTCTGGACACTACGCTGACAGACACAGCAAACCTTCTTGCCACAGCTCGCATTGATGTGCCATCCTGAATGAGCTGCACTACCTGAGCAACTTGTGTGGGTTGTAGACTTCATCACATGCTACCACTAGAGTGAAAGCACCGCCAACATTCAAAAGTGACCAAAGCATCAGCCAGGAAGCATAGGAACTGAGAAGTGGTCTGTGGTCCCCCCCCACCTGCAGAACCACTCCTTTGTGGGTGTGTCTTGCTAATTGCCTATAATTTCCACCTGTTGTCTATTCCATTTGCACAACAGCATGTGAAATGTATTGTCAGTCAGTGTTGCTTAACATAAAACATGCAGGCTGCTTTTAATTGGCTCCCCTGCTCTTGCATCCAACAAGAGACACATTTTTACAATGTAGCCTAGCAAAGGTCACGTCCCATATTACACCATATTCCCTACATAGTGCTCCATGGGCCCTGGTCAAACAGAAAATAGGGTGCCATTTTGAACGGAGACATAGTATTCGAGAATCAACACTGAATTCCCATGACTGCTCTATAGTGATGTCATGTTCCCTATACTGTATATCGTGGCATATTTATCACTGCTATAAAGGCAGGTTAGTCACACGGTACAAATTTCCAATTGCAATTCAAATGTAGGCCCAAACCAAACCAAATAAATCTAAAAAAATCGATGTATTGATTGTTAAAGCTGTCCATCGCGTCACAATTACAGTGTCGTTTTGGAACAAATTCAACATGTCCAACCATCTTCTATAACCGTAAAAGCCTTGGTTTCATGCATGTTAACATCAGAAGCCTCCTCCCTAAATTTGTTTTATTCACTGCTTTAGCACACTCTGCCAACCCGGATGTCCTAGCCGTGTCTGAATCCTGTTTAAGGAAGGCCAACAAAACATCCTGAAATTCCCATCCCTAACTATAACATTTTCCGACCTACTGATCCTCAACCGGCGATATCGTTTATAAAATAGACTCCAACACTCTACTCAGCAAATTGGATGCAGTCTATCACAGTGCCATCCGTTTTGTCACCAAAGCTAGTGACTCCCCATTCCGCATGAGGGAGCATAATCATCGCCTGACACTAATTAGCATAACGCAACGGACATAAATATTCCTCGAAAATATTCCTATTCATGAAAATCACAAATGAAATATATTTAGACACAGCTTAGCCTTTTGTTAATCACCCTGTCATCTCAGATTTTCAAAATATGCTATCTATATGGCTACCTCTGTATTTTACGCAAGAATCTCTCTGGGAGCATCAGGTGACCACTTACGCAATGTATCCACTTACGGGTATTCTTCAACATAAATGCGTAAAACTACGTCACAATGCTGTAGACACCTTCGGGAATACGGAGAAAGAGTAATCTGGTTGATTGCCCATTCACTGCTCAATAGGGACTCATTGGAACGCAGCGCTTTCAAAACAGGAGGCACTTCCGGATTGGATTTTTCTCAGGCTTTCGCCTGCAACATCAGGTCTGTTATACTCACAGACAATATTTGTACCGTTTTGGAAACTTTGGAGTGTTTTCTATCCTAAGCTGTCAATTATATTCATATTCTAGCATCTTGTCCTGACAAAATATCCCGTTTACTACGGGAACGTTTTTTCCCCAAAAATTTAAATACTGCCCCCTAGTCACAACAGGTTTTAAGCATCTCTAATCCAAAACTAAATCTAGAATCGGCTTCCTATTTCGCAACAAAGCATCCTTTACTCATTCTGCCAAACATACCCTCGTAAAACTGACTAACCTACCGATCCTCAACTTCGGCGATGTCGTTTATAAAATAGCCTCCAACACTCTACTCAGCATATTGGATGCAGTCTATCACAGTGCCATCCGTTTTGTCACCAAAGCCCTATATACTACCCACCACTGCAACCTGTATGCTCTCGTTGGCTGGCCCTCGCTTCATATTCGTCGCCAAACCCATGGGCTCCAGGTCATCTATAAGTCGTTGCTAGGTAAAGCCCCACCTGTAGCACGTGCTCCAGCAGGTATATTTCACTGGTCACCCCCAAAGCCAACTCCTCGTTTGGCTGCCTATCCTTTCAGTTCTCTGCTGCCAATGACTGGAATGAATTGCAAAAATCACTGAAGCTGGAGACTCATATCTCCCTCGCTAACTTTAAGCATAAGATGTCAGAGCAGCTCCTTTGCACCCCAGTATCTCTACTTGCACATTCAACTTCTGCACATCTATCACTCCAGTTTAATTGCTAAATTGTAATTACTTCGCCACTATGGCCTATTTATTGCCTTACCTCCTAATCTTACCTTATTTGCACACACTGTATATAGATTTTTTTCTATTGTGTTATTGACTGTATGTTTGTTTATCCCATGTGTAACTGTGTTGTTTGTGTCGCACTGCGTTGCTCTATCTTGGCCAGGTCACAGTTGTAAATGAGAACTTTTTATCAACTGGCCTACCTGGTTAAATAATGGTGATATAAAAAAATATATATATTGCTTCCGATCTCCAGTAAGGGTGTGCCTTAATAGTCTAAATTGGCCTTCTCTCTGCAGAATAGAGAAAGTAGACAAAGATAGGAAGCTTCTTAAATTATTGAGTCACACCCCAATTCTACAAGGGCACAGGAGAGCCTAACTCCCATGGGCTTAACACATGGGCCCATCCTGCAGTGAATGCCTGGATGCCCTAAAATTGACCAACATCTGCACGCTGTCTTCGCGAACAGAACACCCTGTCCCTTGCCCATCCTGGCCGCCAAACCCCTGAGGCCCCCTGAGACTGCTGCCCACCTGTGTGACACACCCGGTGGCCACCCCAAGCTCTGAATAATGCATGGGCAGACTGTCGCCACTCTGCACTGAGTTAATGAGTCAATTGCTCAGTGAGTCTAGAGCTGGATCTCCAATGGCACCCTCTTCCCTATGACCTACTTTGACCAGAACCCTATAAGTGCACTAAATAGGGAATAGGGTACTGTTTGGGATGCAGGTTCGAAGTAGATGAGACAGACGCTGGTTGACGGTGAAGTCGGAGATGGTGGTGCGCTCCACATTGAAATGTCCTCCCCCCTTGCCCGGGTTTCGCTCCGCGGTGTCTGCACCAGATGTCCAGGATTCGGGGTGATGGATTGTGGGTCCTAAGTCCCCTTTCCCTCTGCAGCGGCAAAGCAGTGGAGGCGGACAATGTGTCTGGACGCATCTGCTGAAGGGAAGGAGAACCATTTATATGCCCATGCTGGGACAGTTGTGTTCGTTTAACACAGAAGTTCCCCCATGTTCCCTCTTCCTCTCCACTGGATTCCTGGGAGACTTTCTCCCGACTTACCTTCTCTCACTCATGTGCGTTAATGTACTGAGAGCTGATGTTCCTGCTCTGGTGGGTTTGTTGGAGGGAATGAACGACACACTCCATCCCTTACTGGTGGGGATAATAGACGAAGGACTGTTTGTAGTAAACATACTGCATGTCTGTAAGGGAGGGGATACATCCATCCAGGGAAGAAGATGGTCAATTATTGCTCACACGTTCTGTATGTTTGGGACATGACGCTGGGTATTGAGTATGCAATGCTGTTGCTATGCCCCCAATGTTTCTGCTGGTCTTGGTTATCTAGGAATGTGTTATTACTATTCAGCGAACTCTAAATTGGGATTTCTACAATTACTTTAGATTTGTTTGCATACTTATTTGCATATGGATGCCATTATATCATCTAAATACACTAATTACTCCATGGCTGTGTTTTTCATGAGAAAGTTTCACTTCCACTTGAATCTGTCAGCAAAATGTGACATCACTCCTCTCTAAGGAAGTATGGAGCCCTCAGGTCACTGCTAACCCCCTCCATCTCTCTCTCTCTCTCTCTCTCTCTCTCTCTCTCTCTCTCTCTGTCGCTGTCTCTCAATTAAATTTTAATACAATATAAGGGGTTTTGTTGTCATGGAAAACATATGTTTACATTGCAAAAGCAAGAGAAATAGATAATAAACAAAAGTTAAATAAACAATAAAAAATGTACAGTAAACATTACACTCACAAAAGTTCCAAAATAATAAAGACATTTCAAATGTCATTATGTCTATATACAGTCGTGGCCAAAAGTTTTGAGAATGACACAAATATTAATTTCCACAAAGTTTGCTGCTTCAGTGTCTTTAGAAATTTTTGTCAGATGTTACTATGGAATACTGAAGTATAATTACATGCATTTCATGAGTGTCAAAGGCTTTTATTGACAATTACATGAGGTTGATGCAAAGAGTCAATATTTGCAGTGTTGACCCTTCTTTTTCAAGACCTCTGCAATCCGCTATGGCATGCTGTCAATTAACTTCTGGGCCACATCCTGACTGACGGCAGCCCATTCTTGCATAATCAATGCTTGGAGTTTGTCAGAATTTGTGGGGTTTTGTTTGTCCACCCACCTCTTGAGGATTGACCACAAGTTCTCAATGGGATTAGGTCTGGGGAGTTTCCTGGCCATGGACCAAAAATATCAATGTTTTGTTCCCTGAGCCACTTAGTTACCACTTTTGCCTTATGGCAAGGTGCTCCATCATGCTAGAAAAGGCATTGTTCCTCAGAGGATGTGTTGGTACCGTTCTTTATTCATGGCTGTGTTCTTAGACAAAATTTAGTGAGCCCACTCCCGTGGCTGAGCAGCAACCCCACACATGAATGGTCTCAGGATGCTTTACTGTTGGCATGATACAGGACTGATGGTAGCGCTCACCTTGTCTTCTCCGGACAGGTTTTTTTCCGGATGCCCCAAACAATCGGAAAGGGGATTGAGCTGATTTCTGACGTGCTGTTCCTTCTTTTTCCGTAGGTTATTTCTGTATTGTTTTAGTGATTCACCATAGTGAAGGCGTAGGCTCAGGTTTTCTGGGTCTCTATGTTTTTGGTTGGATAGGTTTCTCAATTTCTTTCTTAGGTTTTTGCATTCTTACTCAAACCATTTGTCATTGTTGTTCATTTTCTTAGGTTGTCTGCTTGAAGTGTTTAAATTTGATAGGGAAGCTGAGAGGTCAAATATACTGTTGAGGTGTTCAACTGCCAAGTTTACACCTTCACTATTACAGTGAAACCTTTTGTCCCGGAAATTGTCTAGAAGGGATTGAATTTGTTGTTGCCTAATTGTTTTTTGGTAGATTTCCACACTATTTTCCTTCCATCTATACAATTTTTATTCAGTTCCTTTGGATTTGATGCCTCATGATTGAGCATAGCTCTGTTCAAGTAGAGTGTGATTTTGTTGTGATATGATAGGTGTGTCAGTGGACTGACTGTGAACGCTCTAAGAGACTCTGGGTTGAGGTCAGGGATAAAGTAGTCTACAGTACTACAACCAAGAGATGAGCTATACTGTAGGTGTATCTACCATTGGAGTCCCCTCGAAGCCTACCACTGATTATGTACATACCCAGCATCCCACAGAGATGCAGTAGTTGTGGCCTGTTTTTGTTGGTTATGTTGTTGTAGTTGTTTCTAGGGGGTTATATGGAGGAGGGAATGCTGTCACCTCCAGATAGGTGTTTGTCCCCCTGTGTGCTGAGGGTGTCGGGTTCTTGTCCAGTTCTGGCATTTAGGTCGCCACAGACTAGTACATGTCCCTGAGCCTGTAAATTGTTGATCTCCCCTCTAGGATGGAGAAGCTGTCATCATTAAAGTATGGGGATTCTATTGGGGAATATAGGTGGCACACATGAGGCCATTTTTCCCTGTTTAGATTATTTCTTATTAATTTCTATCCAGATGTAAAATGTTGACTAATTTAATAGAGTGGGTTAGGTCTGCTCTATACCAAATTAGCATGACCCTGAGTCTCCCATGTTTCACACCTGGTAGTTTGGTGGATGGGACTATCAGTCCGTCTCTGTTATACCATGTTTCTTGTAGGATGATAATGTCTTTATTTCCAATTTCTTTGAGGAAGTCTGGGTTCCTGCTTTTTAGGCCAAAGGCAGATTACCTCAGACCTTACATATTCCAGGATGAGATAGTAAAAGCTTTGTGTTCAGTGGTGTCTAGTGTTTAGGTCCGGACCATCACAGTCGGTGTGAACAGAGGATGATGAGCATCTGATACATACCTCTTAGGTCGCAGGATGGGGCTTGGGCGGGTGTAATAGTTTCTCTCTCTCTCTCTCTCTCTCTCTCTTTTCCCCCCCTCTATCTCTCTCTCAATGGTCATGCCAAATGGCACCCTATGCACTTTATAGTGTACGACTACTTAGGACGGGCTCTCGTCAACAGTAGGGCATTATTTAGGGAATAGTGTACCATATGGGATGGAAGCTCACTCTTTCAAAATGGAGAGGACATTCTGCAATGTCACAGGGAATACACAGTGTTAAGAGCTATAATTTCAATAATAGCCCTCTCAAAGGGAAAATGTCTTGCTTCGCATTTTTTTTTTTTTCAGTCACACTGACTGACTGTCTGGGGCTGTGAGGCCAAGTTCTAATTGAGGTGCTGGAACATGTAATGCAGCGCTGTGGGATCTAGACATCTGAACTGAATGAACAATGGGACTTAGAGGGACATTTTGCAATCAGATCCCTTTATTAACCTACTCTTAACGGGTACTTTGTGAATGTGTATTTATTATTAATTATGTCTAGATAGAAATTCTGATGTCACAAATAAGTAACGTGGGTTGTTCTTGTCATACTACAAATGTGTTCTATGGCTTGATGACAGTGGTCAATTCTTGGCATATCCACCAGGGGGTAAACTTGTGTGGAAACGCTGCTCAGTTACATTAAGAAAGTAGCAGACAAATTCAGTGTTCACAATCTTGTCTTGAGCCATGTTAAAGAAAGTATGTTGTTTCCAAGGTAGATTCATCAATGTGACATCATACACAGTGTCACACCTCCTACCTTATAGATACAGTATCAACAGCAGGAAGTTTTCCCTCTGTATATAAAAAAAATGTAACCTTTTATTTAAACTAGGCAAGTCAGTAAATTATGATGTCATATAGCAGAGTCTACTTTTCAGTCAAATATTATGTTGTATCTTATGGCAATATATCTACCCTGGACTGCATTTGCTGATGTTGTCAATGTATTTGTTTAGGTCATTTGGGGAATTATTAGTGTTCCTTGGCTAATATTTGAGGCAGAAACCACAAACGTTTAAATATTGACACTACATGAAATGCTGTTCTTCTTTTGTATTTCAAATACAACGTACATTTTTCTCTGTGTACTATCCCTTGCATTCATCATAAGCTTAAGCAAAATGTTCCGTCTAGGTTCATTAGCATTGACCATGGAAAGCCTGTAAAACCCTCTCAACATACAGTATGGATAATGACAACAGAACACACACTCTAACATGCAATTACTGCAGAGAATCTCCCCTGTAATACTCAGTGCGCCAAGCAGTCTGGCTGATCCTGACACATTTTTTATTAGCTCTATTTGCCAGGAAGATTGTGCATATTGATTAACCAACAGCATGTCTCTCTCTCTCTCTCTCCCAAACATCTATATTCCTCTGATAGATAATTCAAAGTGTCTCTCAATTTTAGAAGAGCCCCGACAAATGTAAATATTCCACTCGTATATTCAATATGGTGCTTCCAAATTAAGCAGGCTTTTGCTCTGCCTATCAATAAGTTAAAGAGATGATAAACAAAACGTCAATTTTGGGGGGGGTGAATGCGAGTGTGTGATCTAATGGACAAGATAGCCTACAGGTTTTTAACATTATATTCTTGTTTTTGTCACACCCTGATCTGTTTCACCTGTCCCTGTGATTGTCTCCACCCCCTCCAGGTGTCGCTATTTTTTTCCCCAGTGTATTTATCTCTGTGTTTCCTGTCTCTCTGTGCCAGTTTGTCTTGAATGTTTAGTCAAGTCAACCAGTGTGGTTTTCCCCCGTACTCATTTTCTATTCTCTTTTGCTAGTCTTCCTGGTTTTGACCACTGCCTAACCCTGATGACTTTCCCGCCTGCCTGATCATCCTGCCTGCCCTGACCTTGATCCGCCTGCCCTTCGGGACCTGTTGAACTCTGAACTGGCTGGACCTTTTTGCCTGTACACGACCATATCTTGCCTACCCTTTTTGGATTAATAAACATTGTAAGACTCCATCTGCCTCCTGTGTCTGCATCTGTCTCACTCTTGTGCCTTGATAGTTACAATCGCATGATTGCACTAACTGGCTGACATGGGGCACTTTCCTAACTGCCTTCCTTGTCCTCTCTAACATCCCAATGTGGGGTAGAGATTCAGTATTCTTAGACCTAGTGGGAATGCAAGGGTTTGTACAGTTTGTCAGCAATTTAGGGTGCAATTTTAAGCTTGTTCAAATTCTACAGATAAGAGTACTTTCATTATTTGATAAACATCCACTGATGTTAGTATGATATCATGTTCAACTTCTAAAATGTGTTTGTTTGCTAATGGTTGGTTTTATCAGGGCGTCATTCACCAATTATTTTAGATGGGGCTCAAAATTGGAGAATTTAGCATTTTTTAAAAATGCGTATTTTTCTGCATAGGTTATCTAAGCATACCTCTTTGCCTGAGGGTGCCATTCTGACTGATAACTAGTCTCAACATGCTGCACTAACATGCCTAGGGATATCACATCCACATGACAACAGTACATGGGATCATAACACGATCATCTATACAGGCACATGGGTATAATTAATACACTAATAGCATGGTATTATAAGGTGACATTACATTTAAACCAAGTATTTCTCTGCATCTGAGTTTGTGGATTTGAGGTGATTCACAAATCCATATTAGAAGCATGCTAACGTGGGCAGAGACATGAAGACAAACCACCTCCTCCATACTGCTTTTAAAACCAAATCCTAAAATAACAGCTCATTTGGTGCTTGAAGAAGAAGGGCCTGAGTTTTCTTGTTGGTATTATAGCTGTAACTCAACAAGGGGATGTGAAAAAGACACCAACTACATACTGAAATACAGTATTTTGCAGTTTTGTCATTTTATATCATCCCACCGTTCTGCTAACACCAATTGAGCTGTTCCATTGACTGATAACAGTAGTGATTCCCTGTCCTCCATGATTTCATTAGGGGTTCAACCATCATTCTGAACTCACACAATCACTGCAGCGCCTACTCATCTGTTAGATTTCACTAAATCGGATTCTTGATGCTCCACCGCCATTTACGACCAGTTGAATCAATGCTAGTTATGGTCCTGGTACTCTACTGCAGAACTGGATCAAAAGGCTGGCTAATTAGCTGGTCCTTCCCATCAACACTTGCAACAGGAGACGGAAGTGGACACACGTGATTGGGATTTCTTTTTCTCTTTCTCTCAATCTCTATTTCTCTTCCCTGTCTCCCCCCTCTCCAGTGTGGGATAACTGTCCATGAAAATGGCTTATTCTGCTTGCTTGCACTGTTTATATTGATATGGCATAGTCTTTGCGTCATATTGCTCCATGAACAAAAAGGTGTGTTTTTTATTGATTTGTTGTATTGTCGTCATTGTTCTTTCTGACTAATAATGCCATTAATGAAAGTAAAAGCACAATGAGTTAACAAGAATGGCATTTGCTTCTGATGCTCTCTGTATGAACTATTCATAGTGCCTTGTCATATTTTTCCGCCTGTGACATGCAATACAATTACTGAGTGATTAGTCTTGTAGATACTGTAATTTATACCATTACCTGGAAAGACAGTGTCTGCATCCTAAATGGAACCCTATATAGTCCATTACTTTTGAGCAGAGCCCTATGGGCCCTGGTCACAAGTAGGGCACTTTATTGTGCTATTTTTTTAACCTTTATTTAACTAGGTACAAGTTAAGAACAAAGTCTTATTTACAATGACTTCCCAAGGAACAGTGGGTTAACTGTCTTGTTCACGGGCAGAACGGCAGATGTTTACCTTTTCAGCTCCAGGGATTTGATCTAGCAACCTTTCAGCTACTGGCCCAACACTCTAACCACTAGGCTACCTCTAACCACTCAGGCTACCTCTAACCACTAGGCTACCTCTAACCACTAGGGCTACCTGCCACCTGATGGGATGCAACCAGTCAATCTACTGATTTGAGTGTTTCTCTTTTTTTGTCTCTGCGCTCCCACTGCAAGGAATAATAGTGGGGCTGATGGTGCACAGTGAATCTGGGCCTTTGAGAAGCTGCCTCTGATATGGGAGATGTGGAAAATTATTTTCAGAATCAAGACTGAGCTCCTGTATTTGTGTCCTCAGCCTTGTGTGGAATTTGAAAACAAGAGGCAGTTTTAATCACAGAGAATACATTTGGAAGCAGTAATAGGGTGGTAGGATGATATTGCAGAGTGCACTCTTAGACATTCTCTTAGCTGAGAGCGTATTATTCCAGTTTCTTTGTTTTGTTCAATATTGCGTGTGTGTTTAATTAAGAGTGAGGTGGTCTCGGTAAACACTATTTTGTTGATCTGACAAGTCAGCCAAAGGGACGTTGTGTAAATTAGTGAATTGAGCAAACTTGTTATCTTGGTAAATTGTGCAGTGATATGATGTCAGGATCATTTGAAATATTCTCTGTGATAGTTTGGGGGGCAAAGTTAAATTAGGGGTTTAATGAGGGAGTGTTTGCTTGTTCAGTAATACTTACAGTGTAAATGACATTAGCCTCATGGTCAGGCTCCTGAGGAGGTTGTCAGTGGTGAGTAGAGAGCACACGCAGTGGCAGATTGAGGAGCCGGCAACTGAAAGCCCTGTCACCCATAGTTTGGGACTGCCATGGGCTGCCAAGGAGACGGACCGGGAGGAGAGAAGTGGAGTGGGGCAGGAGGGTGAATGAGAGGTGAGAATGGTACTTTGGTCCAGAGTTGTGATAGCTTGGTAGGTGAGAAACCAGGGTTTTGTAGTCACGGCCAGGATATGGGTAGGCCAGTGATGATTAACAGCTCTGGAGTGGATGTGCATGTGGGGGAGGTGTGGGGGAGACACGCAGCACAGTTCTGACATATTGTAGCCTGTTTAGACACTTGGCAGATGCGTCAACAAAAAGGGTGTAGTCCAGTCGGGATGAAATAAAGGTGTGGATGAGTCGCTCAGCTGCAGGTTGTAATAGCACAGATCGTGACCTGGAAATGTTCCGTAGATGGAAAAATGTGACTTTGGTCATACTTTTGAGAGCTGACTGTCAAAGATCACGCCCAGGTTTTTGAAACTCCCTGGAGGGGAGGACCTTGATGCCATCAATATTGAGGCTGTGGCTGCTGTTGTTGTTAATGATGGTGCCAGAGCCAATCAGGATCAACTCAGTCTTTTGCAGTTTAACTGCTGGAAACTCAACTGCATCCACACTTTGATGTCCTGCAAGCAGCTGACCAGGAGTGCAGTGGCATTGGCAGTGTCAGTGTTTGTGGAGACATACAGCTGAGTGTCATCAGCATAAAAGTGAAAGCCCAGTCCATGTTTCCTCAAGATTTTTCTTAGAGGCAGCATGTAGGGACCACAACTGTGTCTGACCTATCAGGACCGATGGCTTCAAACACAAATCAGTGAGATAGGACCAGAACTAGTCCACATGAAACTCTGACAGGCCCAGATGCTGGGCATCCCTAGAGTCAGCATTCATGAGGAAGTCATTGGTGACCCTTACTACACAGTCTTGTTGATGTGTCTACTCTGAAATCCGACTGAAGGCTCAAGCAGGTTGTGAGTGGCTGTGGTTGGTTTTGGAGTCAGCTACAAACAGTTCGGTGAGGTTACTTGGGAAGGGCAGGTTGAAATAGGGCATGTGGGTTATGTAGGTTCTCAGGTCAGATCCAGGCTTTTGAAGTACTGGTGTGACTGCAAACTGTTTGAGCTGAGGAGGAACACATCCAGTGATGATGGACTTGATGATATTTCTGTGAAGAAAGGCTCCAGAGCAGGGTAAGCAGGTCTCGGTACAAGGAGGTGGGGAGGGGCAAAGTGAGCAAGTGGTGGGTCTCATTGTCCTAACCAGCTTGGGTACATCAGCTGCAGTGACTGTGGTGAAGTTGGGGAGTGTGGGACTGGGTAGCTCAACTACTGGGGCAGGGAGAGACAGATAGTGTTATTTGATGTTTCCAATTTTGCTTTGGAAGAAGCACAGGTATTGATTGCACCCTTCTGGGGAGGTGGAGGTAACAGAATTGTTCATAGGTTGAGGAGCTTGCTCACAGTAGAGAACAGCCCCGGGAGTTACCAGTGCCGTTGCTCATTAGTTGGGAGTAGTAAGATGTCTGAGCTGCAGGTAAGGCCTGTTTGTATTTTAGCTGATGCTGCTCATACATCTGTGCATGCACAGTTAGCCCCAGTTTTCTTATACTGTTGTTCTAGATGATGGCCAGTTGCTTTGAGAGAGGGTAATAGCCATTTAGTGTACGAGGGAGAAGTTTTGGAGAAAAACACCATGCGGGTTTTCAAAGAAGCAATTCCATCCAGTATGGAGCACAGAGTCAGTAACTGGTAGGTAGAATATGGATTCAGTAAGCTGGACAGTGTTCATTGTTTTCAGACTCCTAAACTGAATGAAACGCTTTTGGTCAAGTCGTAGAAGAGCTAGGGGTGAAGGTGATGAGTTTATGATCGGTCAGCCCTGACATTTCCTTCCAATTTGACGAGATGCCTCGCCACGCCCACGGACGCTAGTTCCTTCTCCACAATGAGTCTGAATCTGAGTACCTTCCCGATGATTTCTAGAATGCAACACATTCTAAACGCTCTGACTGGTCCCAAAAACTGATTGTTGGACCAGAGCCAGAACACACATGGGTAGAGCAGCGTTTTTGAAAATGTGTCATTGGCTTTTGATACTCTGATTTGATATAGATAATCCAATCGCTGAAGACTTTGTTTTGTACAACACATCATATTGACAGTCAACACATCCGCCTCCAATCTTTCTATCTCCCTTTTCCTTTTTCCTCCTAAAAAATTCAGTTTCATTAATAATAACTCTCCTGGCATCTAACGGACGAGTCAGAAGTGGAAATCGAGTTAGACCGCTCTGTGGTCTGGGTCCAAGTACAGTGGATCAGCATATCTGACACCCTAATCCAATAGAGCCTACTTTCCCTGCACTCTCAGACCTTGTCCTTTCACATGAATTTTCCCCTGCCTCCAATGCTGACAAGTGGGCTGTCTACAGGAGTCCCACGGAGGCTGCGTTGAGATTGTTGTCTCCAGTTTGGGTATAGAGGCCAATCAGAGCCATAGGGGGGATATAAACTTAAAGCTGCAATATGTAACATTTGGGCGACTCAACCTAATTCACATAAAATGTGAGTTATAGATCTGTCATTGTTATTGAAAGCAAGTCCAAGAAGCGTGTATTTCGGTTCTATGTGCGCTATTTCTAGTGCTCCTCGTGTTTTAGTTTCCTTTTTGCATCTTATACTTTTGGTTTTGTTATCTGGTTTCTAAACATCTGAAATAGCTGAAAATTTCCATAACCAAAAATGTTTTGAGATGGTAAATTGTTTCAATGTTTCTCTACACTATACTTTCTTGTTTTGTCACAAACTGAAATTAGATGAACTATTAGAAATGTAGCAACCAAGAAATTGTGAAGTGATTTCTGGGTAGTGCATCTGAAATGCATTGAATCCAAAATGGTTCACATTTGTCATGGCATGGTATGGTCTATCGGGTTCATTTCAGGGGCATTTATAAAAATACGATTATACATTTAATTTACACAGTGCTATTACAGAGGAATCTCAAAGCTACAGTATACATAGGCAACGTGAATGTACAATTGAAGTCGGAGGTTTACATACACTTAGGTTGAATTAATACTGCGTTTTCAACCACTCCACAAATTTCTTGTTAACAAACTATAGTTTTGTGCATGACCCAAGTCATTTTTCAACAATTGTTTACAGACAGATTATTTAACTTATAATTCACTGTATCACAATTCCAGTGGGTCAGAAGTTTACATACACTAAGTTGACTGTACCTTTAAACAGCTTGGAAAATTCCAGAAAATAATGTCATGGCTTTAGAACCTTCTGATAGGCTAATTGACATAACTTGAGTCAATTGGAGGTGTACCTGTGTATGTATTTCAAGGCCTACCTTCAAACTCAGTGCCTCTTTGCTTGACTATTGAAAAATCAAAAGAAATCAGCCAAGACCTCCACAAGTCTGGTTCATCCTTGGGAGCAATTTCCAAATGCCTGAAGGTACCACGTTCATCTGTACAAACAATACCACACAAGTATAAACACCATGGGACCACGCAGTCGTCATACCGCTCAGAGAGGAGACGCGTTCTGTCTCCTAGAGATGAATGTTACATGGATGTGAAAAGTGCAAATCAATCCCAGAACAACAGCAATGAACCTTGTGGAGATGCTGGATGAAACAGGTACAAAGTATCTATATCCACAGTAAAACTAGTCCTATATCGACATAACCTGAATGGCCGCTCAGCAAGGAAGAAGCCACTGCTCAAAAACCTCCATAAAAAAGCCAGACTACGGTTTGCAACTGCACATGGGGACAAAGATCGTACTTTTTGGAGAAATGTCATCTCGTCTGATGAAACAAAAATAGAACTGTTCTGCCATAATGACCATCATTATGTTTGGAGGAAAAAGGGGGAGACTTGTAAGCCGAAGAACACCGTCCCAACCCTGAAGCATGGGGGTGGCAGCATCATGTTGTGGTGGTGCTTTGCTGCAGGAGGGACTGGTGCATTTCACAAAATAGATGGCATCATGAGGTAGGAAAATGATGTGGATATATTGAAGCAACATCTCAAGACATCAGTCAAGAAGTTAAACCTTGGTCGCAAATGGGTCTTCAAATGGACAATGACCCCAAGCAAACTTCCAAAGTTGTGGCAAAATGGCTTAAGGACAAAAAAGTCAAGGTATTGGAGTGGCCATCACAAAGCCCTGACCTCAATCCTATAGAAAATATGTGGGCAGAACTGAAAAAGCGTGTGCAAGCAAGGAGGCCTGCAAACCTGACTCAGTTACACCAGCTCTGTCAGGAGGAATGGGCCAAAATTCACCCAACTTATTATGGGAAGCTTGTGGAAGGCTACCCAAAACGTTTGACCCAAGTTAAACAATTTAAAGGCAATGCTACCAAATACTAATTGAGTGTATGTAAACGTCTGACCCACTGGGAATGTGATGAAATAAATAAATGCAGAAATAAATCATTCTCTCTACTATTACTCTGACATTTCACATTCTTAAAATAATGTGGTGATCCTAACTGTCCTAAGACAGGGAATTTTACTAGGATTAAATGTCAGGAATTGTGAAAAACTTCATTTAAATGGACAGTCGTGGCCAAAAGTTTTGAGAATGACACAAATATTAATTTTCAGAAAGTCTGCTGCCTCAGTTTGTATGATGGCCGTATGCATATACTCCAGAATGTTATGAAGAGTGATCAGATGAATTGCAATTAATTGCAAAGTCCCTCTTTGCCATGCAAATTAACTGAATCCCCCAAAAACATTTCCACTGTATTTCAGCCCTGCCACAAAAGAATCAGCTGACATCATGTCAGTGATTCTCTTGTTAACACAGGTGTGAGTAGTGAAGATCACTCTGTCATGCTGATTGAGTTCGAATAACAGACTGGAAGCTTCAAAAGGAGGGTGTTGCTTGCAATCATTGTTCTTCCTCTGTCAAACATGGTTACCTGCAAGGAAATGCATGTCGTCATCATTGCTTTGCACAAAAAGGGCTTCACGGGCAAGGACATTGCTGACAGTAAGATTGCACCTAAATCAACCTTTAATCGGATCGTCAAGAACTTCAAGGGAGCGGTTCAATTGTTGTGAAGAAGGCTTCATGGCGCCCAAGAAAGTCCAGCAAGCACCAGGACCGTCTCCTAAAGTTGATTCAGCTGCGGGATCGGGGCACTACCAGTACAGAGCTTGCTCAGGAATGGCAGCAGGCAGGTGTGAGTGCATCTGCATGCACAGTGATGCGAAGACTTTTGGAAGATGGCCTGGTGTCAAGATGGGCAGCAAAGAAGCCACTTCTCTCAGGAAAAACATCAGGGACAAACTGATATTCTGCTAAAGGTACAGGGATTGGACTCCTGAGGACTGTGGTAAAGTCATTTTCTCTGATGAATCCCTTTCTGATTCCATGGCCAGGAAACTCCCCAGACCTTAATCCCATTAAGAACTTGTGGTCAATCCTCAAGAGGCGAGTGAACAAACAAAACCCCACAAATTATGACAAACTCCAAGCATATATTATGCAAGAATGGGCTGCCATCAGTCAGGATGTGGCCCAGAAGTTAATTGACAACATGCCAGGACAGATTGCAGAGGTCTTGAAAAAGAAGGGTAAACTGCAAATATTGACTCTTTGCATCAACTTCATGTAATTGTCAATAAAGGTCTTTGACACTTTGAAAATGCTTGTAATTATACTTCAGTATTCCATAGTAACATCTGACAAAAATATCTGAAGACACTGAAGCAGCAGACTTTGTGGAAATAAATTTTGGGTCATTCTCAAAACTTTTGGCCACTACTGTATTTGGCTAAGGTGTATGTAATCTTCCGACTTCAAATGTATGTGTTTTATTATGGCAGAGTTGTAATGTCATGTGTTCTACCAAAACGATCAGACATATTTCTTAAATGTTGAATTTATTTCAGCCAAACAACCTCAAAATGCATCTCACTTCCAATTATTTCTAATCTGAGTGTCTTTTTATCCGTCAACCTTTTACCAAGGCGTTAGTTTATTAGTGCTGAAACATGGCAGTGCTGTAATGACTGCTGTTATCAATGCAGAGGTTAGCCTTTTGATGTCTGTGTTTGTTCTAACAAGCA